>NW_019154095.1:38351611-38589259 GCF_002288905.1 Enhydra lutris kenyoni
AAAAAAAAAAAAAAAGAGACTCTTAACTACAGAGAACAAACTGATGGTTACCAGAGGGATGGGGGATGGGTGAAGTAGGTGAAGGGGATTAAGAGAACACTGATCCTGATGAGCACTGAGCAATGCATAGAATCGGTGAATTACTGTATTGTACACCTGAAATTAATATAACTCTGTATGCTAATTATACTGGAATTAAAATGTTTTAAAAATGAAATTACTTAATTTTACTGAATTAAACAGAACAGACAGGAGTCTGGACATGATGACCAACTACGAAGCCATCAACTTGTATGTGGCAATTAGAGGCATAAACTAGATCTGATGACCAATTTGGTCTTGGTTTTTAAGGGATAAATTAGTTTTATGGGATAAAAAATGCAGGAGGAAATGGTTGGGAAATTATTTAATTGACAGGAAGAGGAAGGAATTAAACAGCTTTAAAAAAAAATGAATGTTAAAAGACCAAAATTCTCTATATTATCATTAGCAGGGGGAAAGCAATGGAAAAGAAATGGAAGCTCATAAAAATCAAACTGTTTTCCTAAAGTATAAGTCAGCACAGTCGGGAACATATATAAAGAACAAAAGAATCAGAAAAGTGACAAGTGACAAAGAAAGCCAAACCCAGAACTTTTTACAAAGAGGAAAGAGACTTATGGTATCATGAAGAAAAGGCTTTTTGTCACAATACTGGATCAGTCTACCAAAGAAGGTTGTAGAAGCTAAGATCTTGGAGATGCAAAAAAAAAAAAAAAAAAAAAAAAAAAGTCACAGCTACTTTTCTGTTCCTGAAAGCTTTCAACACTTGCTTGCCTCATGCTTGCAAAGGCTTGGACCAAAATCTCCCAAATTCCCTTGTAGTTTTCAACCTGCCTACAGGCCAGCAATCTTCTGCAATTTTATGCCCAGACCCACACGTGCCTCTTACAGAAATTAACACAAAATCCTTACATCTGCGAGGTGCTTTTTGTTTATCAAGATGTTTTCACAAGGAACAGGTTACCATGAAATGACGCTGGGATTTGGAGTCAAACTTAGGCTCAAGTCCTGAATCTGCATTTTTTGAAAGATTTTATTTATTTTTTGACAGGGAGAATGAGAGAGCACAAGCAGGGGGAGGGGCAGAAGGAGAGGGAGAGGGAGAACCGGGCTCCTCTGATGCAAGGCTCAATCCCAGGACCCTGGGATCATGACCTGAGCTGAAGGCAGAACGCTTAACTGACTGAGCCACCCAGGCTCTGCATTTTTATCAACTCGGGAACCGTGCAGAAATCACTTCCTTATATGTGAAAGAGCAAGAATAGTAACACCAACGTAACAGGGCTGTCATAAGGAAAAATTGAGATGAGGTGTGAAAAGGTTTTTGAAAATTCTAAAATATTAGTGCATATGTAAATTGTTCCATTACTGCCGTCTTCTACAATATATTGACGTAGACAGAGGTCCCTTTCCCATTTGTAGACTATCATGGATGTTCATAATTACCCGTAAGTGGTTTGACCAAGACTGGAACCTACCACTTCTGACGCAGAAAATCAGTTATCTTTCCTGAGGCACGTCACTCGTCCAGCAGAAATAGGTTCTAGCCTTCTGCTCTTCAGACGGCAGTCACACAGACAACGCCTACCCAACTCCCCAGTTTCTGTGTTCTGTGTAATAAGTAGTAAGGTTGTTTATCTTGTGGTAGATCTTTTCCACTTCTAACTTTGGTTCAATATGTTCTTCCAACTCAATGTCTCTTTGTGGGTGAAAGGTTTTTTAAAATCTTTGAGACCTTCTTTCATTGCCTGTATGCACAGTGTATTTCTGTGTTTACCAGATAAGGGAAATTTAGGTGTATGGGATAAATGCACGTAATCCTGACAGAAGGAGTTCTGGTTGATAGTCAGAAACTCCCCTTTCGGTCCACATTAGCTTTGATACCAGTGCTCATTGATCTAGATGCTTGGTATTAGGCAATGAGGATGGAGATAAACCAACTCTTAGGTGGTGCAGGTCAATTGAAAACCTACAGCTTATTGAAAGGACCAAAAACAAGAGGAAAAGAAGAGAAATCTAGAAGAACACAGTCCAGCTATTTATGTTCCTTCCAAATAACCTCACACTTAAAATAATAGAAAAATAATAGAAACGTAGGTAGTAAGTACTAGATACAGCTGTAACAGACTGATATTAATGAAGCAAAATAGGGGTACTGTTAGAATTATCAATGTAGACTGCAAGGCAGAAAGATTAAATAGGACAAAAAGGGATGGGTGCTTGGGTGGCTCAGTGGGTTAAGCCTCTGCCTTCTGCTCAGGTCATGATCCAAGGGTCCTGGGATCGAGACCTGCATCGGGCTCTCTGCTCAGCGGGGAGCCTGCTTCCCCCACCCCCATGCCTGTCTCTCTGCCTCCTTGTGATTTTTCTCTCTGTCAAATAAATAAATAAAATCTTATCACTCTATATAAGATAGACTCACCAAGAAGGTATAATAGCACTGAGCTTCCATGCACCAAACAAGGCAGTATTGCAGTGATATAAAGCTTATTTATCACAGAGTATATGAATTTGATAAAAACACTGTCATCATAGAAGATTTGAACACTCATTCCTCAGAATTTGCATTCAAGTGAGGGAATTTTATTTTAACAAAAGAAGAAGACACTTTTTTTTTTCAAGAAAATTTGTTCACATTTTTTTTTAAAGATTTTATTTATTTATTTGACAGACAGAGATCACAAGTAGGCAGGGAGGCAGGCAGAGAGAGAGAGGAGGAGGCAGGCTCCCTGCCGAACAGAGAGCCCGATGTGGGGCTCGATCCCAGGACTCTGGGATCACGACCTGAGCCGAAGGCAGAGGCTTTAACCCACTGAGCCACCCAGGCGCCCCAAATTTGTTCACATTTTGACCAACAAAAAAAATCTCAATAAATTCCCCAAGATAAAGGTAATAAAGACCACATTTTCTGAATGCTAGAAGTTAAACCCCGTGTGGTCAGCAACCTTCCCATTTCTGTTCACCTGCGCACCTCAGCACCTAACACACCCTTTACCTACAACGTGGTAATCCAGAGTATTGGTGCATAAGAAAGAAAGGAAAGGTGACCCACAATAGAACTTAAAATCAAGATGAAAAATATCCTCCCCAAGGATCATCCCTTAGAAATTTCAATAACATGCTTAAGAATAATTCTCATGGGGGCGCCTGGGTGGCTTAGTCCATTAAGTGCCTGCCTTCTGTTCAGTCATGATCCCAGGATGCTGGGATCCAGCCCCACTTTGGCGGGCTCTCTGCACAGCCAAGAGCCTGCTTCTCCCACTCCACACCCCGCCCCCACGCTTTCTCTCACTATCTCTGTCTCTCTCAAATAAATAAATAAAATCTTTTTTTAAAAAAAAAGACAGCCCACTGTGCCAACGTTATTTATTAACCCAAGAACTACTACTTTGTTTAAAAAATATACAAATGGCTTACTGTAAACTTGGCAGATTTGACTATGTGTTTCACTGAAGGAAATGGAAATGGCAGAAAATATATGAGAAAAATGCTACATGCCATTTTCATTTAAAAATATGATCACGGGGCGCCTGGGTGGCTCAGTCGTTAAGTGTCTGCCTTCAGCTCAGGTCATGATCCCACGGTCCTGGGATCGAGCCCCGCATCAGGCTCCTTGCTTGGCAGGGAAGCCAGCTTCCCTCTCTCCCACTCCCCCTGCTTATGTTCCCTCTCTCACTGTGTCTCTCTCTGTCAAATATATAAATAAATCTTTAAATAAATAAATCTTTAATGAACAAATCTTTAAATAAATTTAAATCTTTAAAAATAAATAAATAAATAAATAAATATGTGATCAGGGCGCCTGGGTGGCTCAATAAGTTGAGTGTCCGACTTTTGATTACGGCTTAGGTCATGATCTCTGGGTCACGAGACTGAGCCCCACATGGGGCTTTGCTCTGGGTGAGGAACCTGCTTAGGATTCTCTCTCTCCCTCTGCTCCTCTACCCCGCCATTCTCTCTCTCTCTAAAATAGATAAATATTTAAGAAAAAAATCATGAGATACTGTTTTTCACCTTTCATATTGGAAAATATTTTGAAGTGTGATCACTGTAGTGATGGTGAAGCTATCGAAAGAGGGCAACTCTTGAAGGTTCTTGGTGAAATTGTAAACTGACACAGTCTTTCTGGAGGCAATATGGGGTGCCCTTTGAACTAACAAGTCTTCATTCTCAATATCTGTCATGAAGAAATTCTCACACAAGTACACAAGTGTATGTATGCAAGAGTTTTTATGGGGGCGTGGTTTTTTTTTAAGATTTTATTCATTTATTTGACAGAGAAAGAGAGAGCACAAGCAGGGAGAGCTGCAGAGGGAGAAGAAGAAGTAGGCTCCCCACTGAGCAGGGACTCCAAAGTAGGTCTCAATCTCAGAACCCTGGGATCATGACCCCAGCTGAAGGCAGACGCTTAACTGACTGAGCCACCTGGGAGCCCCAGTATGTATGTGCCCCAGTATGCAAAAGTTTTAGTTGCACTACTTTACTGGCAAAAAAAAAATTGAGAATCACCTACGGGGCACCTGGACGGCTGTTGGTTAAGCATCCAACTCTTGGTTTCAGCTCAGGTCATGATCTCCGGGCTGTGGGATTGAGCCCCGCCTCAGGCTCTGCACTCAGTAGGCAGTCCACTTCTTCCCTCTCCCTCTGCCCCTTCCCCTGCTCCTACTCGGGCTCTATCTCTCTAAATTAAACAAATTAATCTTTTAAAAATATTTAGAATCACCGAACTGCGTGTGATAGAGTATGGTGGACCCTAATGCTAGAATACCATGCCCCATGGGTGAAAAATGAGCCACGTTTATAATACGAAATGATGTTCACTGCTGTATGTATTAAGTGTAAAATACATATTGACTTTATACATATTCATTCTGAGGCCATTTTTGTAAGAATAAAATCTCCAAACCCCTATATAATTAACAATTTTACCTCCTTGCTGTTTTTTTTTCTTTATTTTTAAAAGATTTTATTTATTTATTTGACACAGAGAGAGAGATCACAAGTAAGCAGAGAGGCAGGGGGGGTAGAGGAAGCAGGCTCCCTGCTGAGCAGAGAGCCTGATGTGGGGCTCGGTTCCAGGACCCTGAGACCATGACCTGAGCCGAAGGCAGAGATTTAACCCTCTGAGCCACCCCGGTGCCCCTTCTTTATTTTTTAAAAGATTTTATTTATTTGAGAGAGAGAAAAAGAGAGTGAGAGGGGAAGGGAGAAACAGGCTCCCCACTGAGCTGGGGCTCCAACCAAGACCCTAGGATTACAACCTGAGCCAAAGGCAGATGCTTAGATGCTGAACCACCCAGAGCGGCCCAGGTTTTTTTCCTTGAAATAAACCTTTGATTAATTGAAGACAAAATTACAAAGTGAACTCACCTGTGGTACCACCACCCAGGTCAAGAAGTAGAGCCATTATCTAGGAGTCTGGGGTGCAATGAGAGAAAGGTCTAATCTAGACCCAGATGTGCAAGTCAGCATATGAAAGTAATTGAATAATTGTCAAAATTGGATCAGGATCTCCAAGGAAAAGGTCTAAAGTGAAAAATTCAGAGTGCTGAGGACTTGGGGTACATTAAGATTGAAGGGATTGCGGGGCGCCTGGGTGGCTCAGTGGGTTAAAGTCTCTGCCTTCAGCTCAGGTCATGATCCTGGGTTCCTGGGATAGAGCCCCACATCTGCTCTCTGGTCAGCAGGGAGCCTGCTTCCCCCCCACCTCTGTCTGCCTCTCTGCCTACTTGTGATCTCTGTCTGTCAAGTAAATAAATAAAATCCTTGAAAAAAAAAAAAAGATTGAAGGGATGGAGAGAATACAGCGGTCGGCAGAGGAGGCTGGAGAAGGATGCCAGAAGTGAGAACACAGGGGAAGTTGTCCAGCCCCTGAGGCAATCTGATCTGATCATGTCTGGCACAGGTGTGCCATGCCTGCCTGCCTGGTGGGATTCCTTATAGAGGGACTTTGTAGCCTGTGACCCTGTCACTCGGGCCACAACTGACTGAACCAGAAATCCAAGCCCCAGGCCCTATAGGAGTGATATTGGTCAATGAGTGCCTCACCCAGTGACCTTCCTCTCTTCTTTAGATCACACCCACATACACACCAAGGGGTACAGAGTAATAAATCGTCGCAGAAACAGAAACACAGAAAGAAGGCAGTGGCGAGAGTGATTGGGAAGAAACCCTGAGGTGGAGAGAAGGGCAGCCAAAAAGTGGGCAACAGGTCACTGCACAGGGAAGCGTGGCAAAGCAGACTCTGTCAAGGGAAGAGGCAGAGAAAAGTCTGTCTTGTCTCCCTGGGGGAAACCAGACGCAGTGCGCTGGAAACCTCCTCCCTGGAAGCCTGGGCCCGTGTCCTCGCCCTGCCTCTCCTCGCCCTCGACCACAGCCATGGATAACCCCAGAGTGACCCCTCGGGCTGTCTGGTCAGGGGTGGAGTTCTGGCGGCCCCCGGCAAAGAGTCTGAGTCACACTCTCGTCACATCCTTTCGCTTCCCCAAGCGGTTCGGACGCGAAAGGCCTTTCTGATTGGCCGCCTCCAGGGGCCAGTGTCCCGCAGCGGCTGGCCGGCTGGGGGTCCGGAGCGCATAAGTACTTCCCGCTGGGGAGGGCGGTCCCAGACGTCTGGAGCTGCAGCTGCCGGGAGCCGCGGGGGGTAAGTGCTCCAGCCTTCGGGAACCGACGGGCTCCCCCGTGGCGCCCGGCCCACAGCCCACGCTTGCCTGTAACTTCCTTTTACCCAGTTTCATCAGACATTTGCGGGCAGGGGACACCAGGTAGGAGAAGTGCAGCGATGGGGCAGGGAAGAGGGGCAGGCTGGGCTCCCGTGGGGAATGCCAGGTCCTTCCCCCCCGTCCTCAGAATGTCCCTGCCTTCTTGTTGAAGGTTCCTAGTGCTGCCGGCCTGTCTTCTGTGCCTCGCCCCATGCACCTCTGCCTCGGCCACAGCCGGTCCCCGCAGCAGATCCCGCGATCCGGCCAAGCCCAGCTGCGGCCCCTGCGGCCCTCGCGCTCCTGCCTGGCACGACCTCCTAACCCCCAGGGCCCCAAGAAGCAGGTGGTGTTTGCAGACACCAAGGGGCTCTCGCTGACATCTGTGCACATGTTTGAGGACGCTGTGGGCAGAGACTCCGAGGAGGGCTCGTGTCACCCGTCCAACTTGCCGCGCCTCCCACCACCGCCATCCCCCTGCGCCCCCTGCCTCCCCGCACCTGGGCGGGACTCGGGGTTTCCGGGGACGCCCGCAGATCCGGAGAGGGTGCCCCGAGCTGAGCGCGGGGCAAGAGGGCTCCCTGCGAGGCACCCTGCGGGCGCGCACTCTGGCTTTTCAGAAGGCCATGCAGGTGCGCACCGCCTTTGATGCCCACGCCTCGTTCCAAGAAGCGCCGCGTTCACACCTCCCGTCCTTGCAAAGGCGAGACTGACAGCTTCGGCTTACAGATGTTGGGGCCACCTAGAGTCCCGCGCCCTGGGGACGCCATCCGGCTCTGCTCCTCTTTAGGGTGTGCTCAGCAGCTTTGCGTGGTGCGCAGCTCACAGTCCCGCTCCTCAGACTGAAACTGAACTGTCTTGAGGGCCCACCCGCTGCGCCCTGTGCAATGACTTTTTCTGCACAGGCAGAGCTTGATTTTCTTGCCCAGGTGGTGCGTGTTTCCTCTCTCTCCAGGAGCTTCACCCAGACTGTTTGTACCCGCGAATTCACACTAGGGTGGGGGGGGGGTCGGCTTGGAGGCAACTCCAGCCGCGCCCCTCTTCTCGGGCCCTTACCCTTGAATGCCTCGCGCTCTTCTTTCTAGGGGGACAGGCTCACTTCCCGACCGAATGGATGAGATTTCCTTCCGGAAGATGCTCGGAAGGGCACCCTTTACCCTTCGCAGGGAAGGAAGCCTTGGGAATGTGGAACAGAAAGACCGTAAATAAAGTTTTTACATGTAATTCTGTAAAAGGCCTGGCAGAGAGGGTCTCCCAGGGCGGGTGGGTGAGTGGGAGAGGTCGGGAGGAGTTCCTTACCTCGAAGATAAAGATGCAGCACAGAAATGTGCTCTTTTACCTTCCTCTCTATCCTGAAAGGGCTAGTTTTCTGGTAACTCAAAATCGTCTTGCCTCTTCAATGTGTGCCAATAAATAAATCACAAATAAATAAATTAAAGCATCTTCAGGAGTTCATCTTGTATCGTCTACCAACACCAGACCCAGTAAGAGTCTGGGAAAACTCTACCTTAAAATAAATGTACTTTACAAACAAGCATTTTTAACCGCTTAGAACATTCTTTGAAGTGTAATTTACCTAGACCCAGAAGCCAGACCTTGGTTCCTAGTTCCCTGTCCCTCCCCCACACACTTTCCCTCTTGTATTTATCCCCCATAAATACAATTATCTTGTATTAAACTGACTGAAACTGCTTATTGAACTGTTTGCTCCCCTAAGGCCCTGGGAAGCCTGGGACAGTCCCCACCATGTACATTGCTGGCCCACAGGCTGGCCACACCTGGGACACTCAAGACATTTGGGTTCAAATCATGCAGGAGTATTCAATATATAATATTCTGAGACCCTTGGTCTTTGGAAGAGTTTAACCTCTTTTCAGAGGTTGTTCATTCTCTCAGATTCTCGTTCATTAGATGACAAATTTTTAACATTAAGTGTTTTGTTTTGTTTTTTGAAATCTTTATCTCCTCCGATCCTTGACTTCTTGGGCTACATTTGTTGAGCAAGCAACATTTGCTTTATTTATTTATTTATTTTTGTCCCTTAGAGGGCCTACCCCTGGGTCACTCGCTCTGTGGTAAGACACTCAGGTGGTTAACAGGGCAAAGATAGGAGTCTACCATGCAAGCTTCCAGCTGCAGCTTCCTCATCTGATAAGGGATCCTACAGTACCTCCACTGTTTCCTCCCCATCCCCCACCTGGAGCTTCTAGTCTTGACTCCTTTTTTTTTTTTTTTAAGATTTTATTTATTTATTTGACATCGAGAGAGATCACAAGTAGGCAGAGGCAGGCAGAGAGAGAGAGAGAGAGAGAGCGACTCAGGCTCCCCGCTGAGCAGAGAGTCCCATGTGGGGCTCGATCCCAGGACCCTGAGATCAGGACCTGAGCAGAAGGCAGAGGCTTAACCCACTGAGCCATCCAGGCGTCCCTCTAGTCTTGACTCCTTAAGAGATGATCGAGAATAGGGTGGGCAGTCCCCACAGGGTATGCTGTTAGGATTGGGAGTCAGTCTCCGAAATTAAAGCTGGTAAGAATCAACAGAAAAAATGAGCAGTCAGTTGTAAAGTGACTTACCCCTAGGATATGTTGTGATACAGTTCTCATGAGACTAGGGTCTTCTGCAATCTCCCTGATGAGCTTTTCAGAAAACAAAGTTGAGGTCAGGGCCCACCACTGGAGATGGGAAGTCTTGGAAGACCATGTAGGACAGGTCTCACAGTTTAGGGGGGGTTGAGGAATCTAGACTTAAGATATTATCTCCAGCGAGTGCTCCTACAACCACAGAGAGAGCTAACAGGATTGAAAAGAGATGCTGCTCCTTAGTCAGCTTTGAATTCCACATGTTTCAATGCCAGATCACAAAGTATATCATTGAATTAATATTTGATATTTTTATAAAGACTTAGTTTATAAATAGCATAACAGTGTTTGTAAATTTTGGAAAGACACACATAAACTGTATGCCGCAGTTGTAATCCTCTAATTCTTTTTTCTCTTTTATAGTGATAATCTCGGAAAAACAAAAGTGGCCCAGGACTCTTGACCTCTCAAAAGTCAGACTAAGACAAGCTGGCTTAATTTATAACGACCTTTCCTATGCAGGTAATTTTTCCATTCTGTGACCCCTTTTACTGTCTTTCCCCCACACGCCCTGTATTGTCTACCAAATTTCATGCATTAGGTACTAGTTCATTCATGACTTTATTAAATACATGCATACTTTGTCAAGTTTCTGGTAGTCATCATGTAGTTTTAAGTCATTCAACAAATATTTTCTGAGCAACCATGATGTGCCAGACATCATGTTAACTGTTGGGGCTAGAAAGAGGAATAAAACAAAATTCACAGTCTGGTGAAAGGAGCCATACATATAGATGATAAAAATAATGTGAGAGACACATGGAAAGGAGAAAAAAAGGGGGGGGGGAAGAAGAAGAAAAACAATAGAGAATGAATGAGCACTTAAGAAGAAATCAGAGAAAATGTCTTATTGGAGTTGACCCCCTCCCCCCCCCCCGAAGTGAGTGCCTAAAAGATGAGTAGGTGTTTGCCAAAATTACATTTCAATTAGTTTAAGTAGACTTACTTATATATGTGATTTCCACAAGACTTGAATTGTTGTTACACTAATTAGAAACTTCCCTTTTCTTCCCCTGAGGATCCCAGAAAGGCAGCCATTGTGTTAATGGGGGTGATAATGGCAGGCAGGAGTGAATTTTGGAAAATAGAGAGCTGGGCAAAGAGGAGGGGATGGCCGTATTCATCCAAGAGGACATTCTGCTCAGCCAGATGTTTTTGGTTGTTTGGCAGGTAGAACCCCACACAAGCACAACTCCTGGGGTGTATCAAATTGCCAGATTCTTTAGAGTTAAATATTTCCTTTCCTTTCCTTCTCTTTCTTTCTTTCTTTCCTTTTTTTCTAATTTTATCATCAACGTATTGATATTGATTTGGCTTCCCAAGGAGACATTGCCATAAGGGTATGAACTGACTAACGGATTCTAGTATTCCAGTTAATTTTGCATTTTCAATTATCCACCTAATTTAATTTTTCAAAAGCCCCCTTTATCAGTGTCTCCTGCAGATTTGATTACTACAAATCAGTCCCCAGAAACAGAGAATCATCTTGCTGTGAATTGACAAATTTGGATCTGTGAATTTTCAAGTTGAGGACCACCGTGTGGATGCAGTCAGAAAACCTGCCTTCTTCAGTTTGCTCTCAACCACGTCTCTGCTTCTTAAGTCAGAGTGTGCTTGTATTGATCTGACCCAACACGTGTATCGGCCATATTCTGATGACTCTCAGATTTAAATCACTGGAGCTCTCCTCCCAACTTCAGACTCCTACATCAAAGAAGAGCATCACAAATGGTGGTTCCCCCAAAATTAAATACAGAATTACAACATGATCTGGCAATCCCACTTTGGGGAATAGATCCAAAAGAATTGAAGGCAGCAGCTCAGATATTTGCATATTCATGTTTGCAGCAGCATTATTCATAACAACCGACAGGTGGAAACAACTCCGATGCACATCGGGGGATGAGTGGGTAAAGTAAACATGGGTACACTTACAGCACAACATTATTCAGCCTTCAGGAGGAAGGAAATGCTGACGCCTTACCACATGGATGAACCTGGAAGGCATTAGGCTAAGTGAAATATACCAGCCCTGAAGAGACAAATATTCTATGATTTCACTAGATGAAAGAGGTATGAGTAATTAAACTCCAAAACAGAAGTAGAATGGTGGTTGCCTAGGGCTAGGGGAGAGGGAATGGGTAGTTTTTGTTTAATGGGTACAAGTTTTTGTTTTTCAAGATGAAAACTTGTAAAGATTGATCACATAATAATGTAAATATACTTAACACTACTGAACGGTACACTTAGAAATGGTTAAGATGGTAAATTTTATGTATATTTTGCCACAATTAAAAAAATTTTTATCAAGAACATGGCTTGGGATGCCTAGGTGGCTGTCAGTTAAGTATCTGCCTTCAGCTTGGGTCATGATCCCAGGGTCCTGGTATAGAGCCCCATCTAGAGCTCCCTGCTCAGTGGGGGTGTCTGCTTCTTCCTCTCCCTCTGTCCCTACCCCTGCTTGTACTCTCTGCCAAATAAATAAATAAAATCCTTAAAAAATAAAAATAAAATTAAAAGAATACACCTTTGCTTAATTTGTCTTTTTCTCTTGGTACTTAGAAATGAACATTGGTCTTGATAGTTGTTCAATAAATAGTTGTGGTTCACCTCTTAATGTCAAAGACTTTACACATGAAGAGATATCTGTGGAAGACAGGGAAGTTATGCAGCACACTTATGGGATTATTCTACTGGGGGAGGGAGTATCTTTTAAAAGGAGTATCTTCCCAGGTTCATAGCACCATTTGCCATACGCACAGCAAAAACAATGATTACAGGAAGCACATTTTGGGATATTAGCTCAAAGTGGGGGTTTGTCAACACTGTGATCCCCTTTTTACATTTATTTATTTATTTTAAAAGATTTATTTCTTTGAGAGAGAGTGTGTGCATGCACAGGGTTTGGTGGGGGAGGGGCAGAGGGAGAGAGAGAATCTCAAGCAGACTCCTGCTGATTGCAGTGCTCAGGCGGGGCTCCATCTCATGACCCGGAGATTATAACCTGAGCTCAGATCAAGAGCCAGACCCTTGACCGAATAAGCCAGCCAGGTGCCCCAAGATCCCCCTTTCTTAATCACTATCCTTCATCAGGTTTTTAAGATTACTCCCACAGTTTTTGTATTAAAAGAGCATTTTCATTCTAAAATGTGGGAATACCTCAACAACAATCTAAAGACAGTCCAAATTCAGAGTGACAAGGAATTTCACATTGAAGGTAAGACTAGTTGTGCTATATATAGGCAGTGGGCTATATAAACGTACTTTGTGTCTAACTTTTTAAGCATTACTTACTCATCTTCTCTCTCCTGTTTGTATTTCTCTGCCTAGAAGTGGATATGACACCGATGTGCCCAGATCATTGACCTTTGCAAACAAAATTCTGGAGCCAGAGGGAACCATTCTGGCTCCCTCTTCAAAAGGAAGTTCCATTGCCTTCCTGCACTAAAGAAGTTTAGAGAATGCATCAAGGAGTGTGCGTGTGTGTGTGTGTGTGTGTGTGTGTGTGTGTTTATACCCAACAACTGAGTCTACTATTTGGCTGGGCAAAGAATCAATTAGTGTCATTTGTGTTGAGTCTCTAAAATGTGTGAAACACTTTTTAATTTCAAAATTATCGTCCCGAAAGAATGGTAATATATGGTGAGAATTGTAAGAAAATGTAAACACGGGGAGCCTGGGTGGCTCAGGGGGTTAAGTCTCTGCCTTCGGCTCAGGTCATGATCTCTGGGTCCTGGGATCAAGCCCCACATCCAGCTCTCTGCTCAGCGGGAAGCCTGCCTCCTGCCCCCTCTCTGCCGACTTGAGATCTCTGTATGTCAAACAAATAAATAAATCTTAAAAAAGAAAAGAAAATGTAAACACGAATACACAAAAGCAGAGCAGCAGGAAAGGAGACCAGATATCCAAATCCAAAAAGCATTTAAGATGGTGGTGACCACTTCAAAACTCTAGCCCTAGCACTGAGTAGGACATAAAAATGTACGATGTCCACTTTCCTTTATGGAATTTAATCTAGTTGAAGATTTCCCATGGCCATGCATTATTCAACTTTGTATTGTCATTGGGACAATGGCAAAAACTGGCCACATGGGAAGGACTCCGTGAAGATTTGTTAAATGAATAGATAAATGATTGAGCTTAAAATATGGGGTAAGTCCCAAGCAGGTGTGGTGATGAGTAGGGATGAGTGGCCCAGTGCTCTGGAACAGAGCCATCATTCTTTTTTCTTTTTAAGATTTCATTTATGACACACAGAGAGGGATCATAAGTAGGCAGAGAAGCAGGCAGAGAGACAGGGAAGCAGGCTCCCTGCCCAGCAGAGAGCCCGATGTGGGGCTGGATCCCAGGCCCCTGAAATCAGGACCTGAGTTGAAGGCAGAAGCTTAACCCACTGAGCCACCCAGGCGCCCCCAGAGCCATCATTCTTATAGTTAGATTTTGAGGCCTAAGAATGTGGACCTTACCCTGAAGATTTATTATCAAGTTATTTAGCATGGAATGGCAATCTGACACTAGCACGCAGAATAAACTGGGGGTTGGGTGGGAAGGCTTGGTATTGGAGGTAAAAATGTCTTTTGAGAACAAGGGGAAGGGCTGATTTTTTTCCTAAGGAGAATCCATTTGAGGGAAGATGATAAACTTGGGTTCATGGGTTAGGCATTTGAAGTCTGAAGTGCTGGTGAGAAATACACAGGCAAACTCCGGCAGACACCAGCTGGACTTTAGCAGAGATCCCTTCCGAGTTGAGGTGGACATTGGAAAGTTCCAGCTGGGAGGGAACACGGAGGTACACAAACCCCTAGCACTCCCTGGCTTCATTAGCAAGACCAATGAGACTCGGGGATGGTGACGGTGGTGTCAGCGACGGTGATGTGATGGCAGCTAATGTTTCTTGAACGTGCCAGGCCTTGAGCTAGGTTCTTTACGTGCAGAACTGTATCTCACTGCGTACTCACAACTGCCCCAAGATGACAAGATAATTTAGGGACTCAAGCCTTTCTCGCTGATCCGGACTGATCTCACCCTCTCTAGAACCTACACGAGTGTACGCTGGAGGAAGTAACCAGTATTCGGGCCCGGGCACAGCTCAGAAACGTGGAGACCCCTCTTTAGGGAGCGCCCCCCTTATCAGAGCGGGAATCCCCGGGAACGCGCGCCACGGTGAGGGGCAGGGGCCCAGTGCCCTGGAAGCACAGTATCAGCCTCTGCGGCGCCCCGCCTACCCGAGGTAACGGCTCCTCGCCCGCCAGGGGGCGCCTCGGTCCGTCCTAGGCGCGTCCGACCGTGGGCAGGTGACGCAGCGCCCCGCCCCTCGGGGAGGAGGGGGGGGGGGTCCCCGCCCGGCGCGCGCCCGGCGCCGGGTGAAAGATTAAACGGCGGGAGGGGTGGGGATGGGACGCGAGGGGTCACGTCAAAGCGGCGTAGACAAAGGGCGGGCGCGCGCACGTCTTTACGCACGCCTCGGCCGGCGGCGGCGGCCAAGGGCGGGAGGGATTGTCCGCGGAGGGATTGGGAGATTCGAAGCCTCACGGCCGGTGAGTATGATCGGGTTCCCGCCGGCCTGAAGGTCACTGGCCCCAGGGAAGCCGACTGCGGGCCGGGGGGTTCGGGGCCAGGCACCCCGCGAGCGGCCTGCGGGCTGGGAACCCCCTCCCTACGCCGCTCCGGCGTCAGGAGACACCATCTCCGCTTCCCGGGGTTTCCCGGCCTGTCGGAGCGGTCCGCCCCTCGGCCGCAGTGGAACCGTCCGCGCCCCTCCCCGGCGAGCGTTAGCCGCTCCGCGCTCCGGTCCCGCTGCAGCGGCCGGAGCCCCGCGCCCCGCACTCCCGGAGGCCGGTGCCGGGCGGCTCCTGCCACTCCCTGCTCCGTCTGGCCCCGCGCCGGACGGGCCCCGCGCTTCTCTCGCATCCCGGGTGCTCCGCCGCCCGTCGTCCCCGAGCGTGGAGGCGGGGAGCTTCGGACGGCCGAGGGAGCACCGGAGATCACGAGGAGGTGCTTCACCTGTAATTAATTTCTGTCCTTCGGCTTCCCTGGGATGTAGATGGGCCTCGCTGCTTCTCCAGAGGAACCCATTTTTCTTTCTTGAATTTAACCCCGAAATCCTTCGCCTTCCCGTTTCGATACCGCGCCCTGCAAGGCGTCCTTCCAGAGGGTCTTGTTGATGTTCTCCCTTCTGGTTCATGTAGGGTTTTAACTTTCGCAGTTTCGAAGTTAGGGAAAATAGACTCCGCGGAACACATGGTATCGCTCTAGAAATAAGCTCCATACTGCACCGCTCCTGCCGGCAGGGCCACGGATCTTCCCAGCGATAACCTCCTTGAGAGCATTTCCTTTTTGGTTCATTTTCCTTAATTTTGACTGAACTCTGCGTGCCTCTGCTCAGTTTCATCTCCTGTAGACACTGTCTCAACCCAAGGGAAATGGTGGGAAAGCGGTTATCTCTGTGCCAGAGACTGTAGAAAGGAGTCCTGTCATAAATGCCAGTCTGGTATTCTCTTCTCACTTGATAGTGGGTTTTTTTTTCCCCCCCTTTCTGCCAACTGTGTATTATGGAGACTTTCAGATATACAAAAAGAGATAAAATAGTAAGCCAGCATGTAGCCAGCATCCAGCCTCAACGACTGATTTTCAGGTTAAGCCTGTCCCATCCATTTCCCCCTCTCCTAAGCTCTGGGATAAATCCTTCATGTCAACAGTTGCTTGAGATTCAAAATAAAAATCGTACTGTTCTATAAAGTCATAACGTACTTTTTTGGGACACGAATTTCTTTAAGAAATACGTAATAGCATTGGAGAAGGGCCAGAAGAGAGCACCTAAAATGATCAAGGTGCTGGAGGACAGGTTGAAAGAAAAAGTCTATCAGATGTGAATGAGAACTTGCAGGTCATCTTTCTTTTTCACTTTTGATGCACCCTCAGGGTCCTAATGGTTCGGTGACTTGTCCAGATCAACTAGGAGTAAGAGTCCAACTGAGGCTGGAAACCTTTCCCAACTCCACATTCAGTCTTCTTTCTCCTAATACTGCGTTTATGTTGTTTCTTTCAGGAAAGGGAAATGTGTGGAAGGGTTATAACAATGAAAGGTTTGGATGGGTTAATAGGAACTTTTCCATCAATTTCTGGAATAATGAAACTAGGGGAGATGTCTTAAAATATTTCTTATGTCAGATATGGGACAAATGAGAAATTCTAATCACAGTTTTAGTAAACATGGGAAAAGTGTGACCTTAGACGGGGAATACCAGCTGAGAATAATTACAAACTTTAAAAGATGTTGATAACATTCACAGCTATTTCAGAAGGAGCAGCTAAGGGAAACGAATGATTTGGCATATACTCCTGGTTTTGCTCTTGATAGCAGAACAATAGAACCTTTCTATGAAACATACTTTCTTGACATTAAAAGATAAAAATCCTCAGCTAGATGTAACATGGATTAGGTGTTTGCTTTCTTTTCTTTTTCTTTTTTTTGTTTTCGTTTTTAACAAAACTATAGTATGTATTTCTTAGCACACTTTGTGTTGTGAAGTTTCCTTATCTCAGGAAAGATGGGTAAATTCAGTACTTGTACCTCAGTCTTCACCCTTAAAATTGGAGAGGATATTTTACCTCCAAGGAATACTGTGAGCAAAGGAATCTCTGTATATAGAGTTCATTGAGTTTGCTTTTAAGTTGCGTTTATATGATGTGACATAGTGTTTATAAATTATTTTCAAGATTTACTTTTGTTAGCTTGTGATTTAAATACAGTGGTCGTCACATGCATTCAGCTTATGAAACTAAGTGCTGAGAGAACAGCGTCGGGGTGTCTTGGTAAATCATTACCCTAAAGATATGGATGCAGGGAGAACTTTTATGTTTTTGTGTGGGTTTTGTGGGGTTTTTGTTTTTATTTGTTTTTTTTAGAGAGGGAGGGTAGGGAGAGGGAAGAGGGAGGGGGAGGGAAAGAATCTTAAGCAGGCTCCACACAAAGTGCAGAGCCTTACAGTCAGGACCCTGAGATCATGACCTGAGCCAAAAATCAAGAGTCAGCACTTAACCGACTAAGTCACCCGGGTGCCCCTAGTGTGGGTTTGTGTGTGTGTTTGTGGTATCAGAAAGAGTGCAGTGGTTAGCTAGGATTCTAGCCTTGTAATTAGTTTCTGCTGAAGAATAAACCACTTTTCATACTGTATGAACATCACAAAATGTTACCTTTTATTAAAAATCTTTCTGGAGATAGAAGCCAGAGATTGTCTGATCCTGATTGAACTGTACTACAAAATTGTTTCTTCAAGTAAAGTAGAACCTCATTATGGCTTGGCATTTACTTCTTTCTTTCTTTCTTTCTTTCTTTTTTTAAGCTTTTATTTATTTATTTTAGAGAGAGATAGGAAGCATGATCAGGGAGAAGGGCAAAGGGAGAGGGGGAGAGAGAATCATAAGCAGACTCCGTACCAAATGTGGAGCCCGACATGGGGCTCGATCCCAGCACCCTGAGATCATGACCTGAGCCTAAATCAAGAGTCAGTCACTTAACTGACTGAGCTACCCAGGTGCCCCCATTTACTTCTTTCTATATCATTGTGCTCAAGGGAGGACTTGATCAAATATCATCAATTCCATGTATCACTAAACTACAGAATACTTAGGATAGCTTGAAGAACGCTTTTTTAAAAAAGCACTGAATTTTAGAATTTGTAGGAATGTTCTAAAGCTTGCAGTTTTTCCTAACTCCTTTAAGGGTACTCTCTCTCCTTTAAAATATGCATACCCATGCACCTGCCACCCAGTCACGGCCTTGTCTTGTTTCTTTGGGCACTCTTTGAGTGTGCATTGCACCTCCTTTTAAACTATAAGCCCAAGATCTGCAATATTAGAATGATACTTTGTAAAAAGGAGGAACATAATAAGTTTTTGTTGACCTTTTGAATTAAAATTCCAAAAAAACTCGTGAGGAAATTGAAACCCAGGGAAGCTGAATGACGTACAGACCAGGTAGTAACAAATTTGTGCTTGAGCTCTTAGCTGAGGAGACTCCTGAGTTCCAATTCTAAGCTCCTCTATGGGACCATTTTCTTGACACAGCAGAGGAATGGGGAGGGAAAAAATATTTATGTTTATGTTATTTATGCACATATTTTATTTTCAGGGTCTTCTTTAAACGTTTCAGATCTGGGGCGCCTGGGTGGCTTAGTTGGTTAAGCATCCGACTCTTGATCTCAGGATCCTGAGTTTGAACCCTGCATTGGTCTCTGCTCTGGGTGTGGAGCCTATTTAAATAAAAATAAATAGGGACGCCTGGGTGGCTCCATCTTTAAGCAGCTGCCTTCAGCTCAGGTCATGATCCCAGGGTCCTGGAATCGGAGCCCTGCATTGGGCTCTCTGCTCAGTGGGAAGCTTGCTTCTCCCTGTCCCGCTCCCCCTGCTTGTGTTCCCTCTCTCGCTGTGTCTCTCTGTCAAATAAATAAAATATTTAAAAATAAATAAATAAAAAATAAACATATTTGATTAGTGTTAACTAATAGAAATAGAGAACACATCGTATATATAATTTTACATTTTGTAATAGCTACTTTTTAAAAAAAATTTCTTTTCCTGAAAGATTTTATTTATTTGTCAGAGAGAGAGAGAGAGCACACGCAAGTGCTCGCATGGGCACAAGCAGAGGGAGTGGCAGGCAGAGAAAGAAGCCGGTTCCTTGCTGAGCAAGGAGCCTGATGGTGGGACTGGATCCCAGAATGGTGGGACCATGACCTGAGCTGAAGGCAGACGCTTAACCAGCTGAGCCACCCAGGCATCCCATGTAAGAGCCACTTTTAAAAAAGTGCAAAGAAACATGAAAATAATTTTAATCATGTATTTTATTTAACCCAAATTATCCAGAATGTCACTTAAACATGTAATCAAGATACAGATTATTAATGAGGTCTTTTACATTTAGTTTTTCATAGAACATTTAAATACAGTGTGTATCTTATTTACATTTACAACATATTTCAATTTGGACTACCCACATTTCAGGTGCTCAAGAGTTATATGTGATCAGTGGCTGCTGTGTTGGACAACACAGAATCACTGTCAGCTGAGCATAAAGATAAAGGAGGATTTTAGGTTCTTAGTAATACTCAATTCTGAGGTTAAAATAGTTTGTGGTTGTGATCATTGGTTTTTTTGTTTAATGTCTTAGTGATTTTTCGCTGCATAATTAGGATTGTTTCAAGTTTGTAGCAAGTTGAATAGAGAAGTCTGATGGTCCACAAATTTTGTACCTTTGTGATGAAATGCTTTCTTGTCCTTTTTTTTTTTTTTTTTTTTTTTTGGTCTGTGGGATCAATCTTCTCTCTCTCTCTCTCTCTTTTTAACCATCTTGACTATTTTAAAGTGTATAGGCCAGGAATAATGCTCTCTCATTTTAAAATAACACTATTTAGTTGGGGGTGGGTTGGGGAGCTTGATTTTTAAAAAACAGCCAGTGGCAAAACTAATAAAATAACCTAATAAAAAATGGGTAAAGATTTGAACGCTTGAATGATGGTACAACCCTTTAGAAAGCAGTTTGGCGGGATGCCTTGGAGGCTCCCTTAAGTCTGCCTTAGGCTCAGTTCACCACCCTGGGCTCCTTGCTCAACAGGAAGCCCACTTCTCCCTCTGCCTGCCACTCCCCTGGCTTCTGCTCTTTCTCTGACAGATATATAAAATCGTTAAAAGAAGGGAAGAAAGAAAAGAAATCAAGCAAGCAGTTTGGCAGGTAAGCATATACGTGCTTTAGACTCCATCAGTACACTCCTAGGTATTTATTTACCCAAGAGAAATTAAACTGTTTGTCCGTGTAAAGACTTGTGGATAGCAGCTTTATTGGTAACAGTTCCAAACCGAACAGTCCAGTTGTTGGTCAGTAGGTGAATGCGTAAGCGAATGTGGTGTGCGCATACATTGGACTCCCACTCAGCAGTAAAAAGGAATGAACTCGTGACATGTGCAGCAACATGAAGGACTCTCAGAATAATTATGCTGAGTGAAATAAGCCAGACATAAAAAAGTTAAAAAGTAAATAAATAAAAGTCCAGGAAGTTGCTTCCAATTACATATATGGAGCTCTCAGAGCAGCGCTCAGGTCAGGTAATGAAATGTCGTGAGTCCTAAAACTCCAGCAAGTCAAATTGTCCTTTCTTAGGCTGATTGACCCCAGATACCAAATATCCTGTGTCCTTTGTCTGTTTTTTTCTTTTCCAGCTCCAGAGACTTCATGTTGCTTTGGGGGATCTTGGTACCAGGTTTCTTATTACCCAGTTCCAAGTCGGGTTAGTTCTTTGTAGGCAAGGGGAAAGTTATGTAAGGTCAGTGACTTAGTTAAGACCAAGACCTCAGAACTGACCGTATTACTACTGTCTTCTTTCTGGTGAGTTGAGTTATCCTTTAGCTTACTGTATCTTGACTTGGTCTTGAACCATTTATTTTATCTAGGATCGATGTCAGTTCTGTCTTTAGTTTTGGTTTTTTTAGCACTTCAGATTCACTTCAGCCTAGTAGCTCTGAGTGCTGCCTTGTTCCCTTGGAAACACTGTATACTTCCCTCCGAAACAGAAAGCACGAGCTTTCCATTCAAGCAGATTTCTTCTTCTACACTACTCTGATACACTTGACATTCAGTTCACTCAGCACTGTTACCTATTCAAAATGGTAAACAAGATTTTAAAGGTAGCAAAAAGATAAAGTGCCCTCTCCCTTACACCCCTAGAGGCAGCAACTATAGCTGTTTTTTGTATCTTTCCAGAGATCTGTATCTTTGCAAATACATATAAACTGTATATATTTTTCCTTTTCCTCTCTCTCAGTTGGTATTTACTGGGGGCATTGTTTGGCATCTAACTGGTAGATTGTTTATCAGTGCACAAGTAAATGTCTTTTTTCATTTAACAGATGAATAGCATTCCATTGTATCTTCTGTTGATTGTGGCGGGTGATGTTTCCTTGGCTATTATAGACAGTGCTGCAGTCAGTAACTGCACACACATCATCTTGTATATGCATCGGTACAGGGTTTCTCAGTCTCAGCACCCTTGTCATTTGGGGCCGAGTAATTCTTCGCTGCCAGAGGTGACCTACGTATTACAGGATGTTTAGCAATATCCGTGTCGTCTTTGTACTCATTGCCGGTAGCTCCCCATCCCAAGTCCTGACAACTAAAAAGGTCTGCAGACATTGCCAAATGGTGGGGAGAGTGTTGAGGGAGAGGTTAGGGAGCAAATGGCCCCTGGTTGAAAACTACTGCTCTAATTTATGGGTTTTTTGGTTGGTTTCTTTGTTTTTTGTTTAGAGAGAGAGTATGCAAGCAGGAAGGGGCCTAGAGAGAAGGAGAGAGAGAATCTTAAGCAGGCTCCACGCCCATGGTGGAGATCATGACCCTGAGATCATGACCTGAGCCAAAATCAGGAGTTGAATGGTCAGCTGACTAAGCCATCCAGGCACCCAGCTAATTTATCTTTTTTTTATCTAATTTAAGATACATTTTTAGAGGTAGAATTGCTGGAGCTGAGGTTGTGTGCATTTAAAATTCTGATGGCCGAGGCACCTGGGTGGCTCAGTTGTTAAGCAGCTGCCTTTGGCTCAGGTCATGGTTGTCCCAGGGTTCTAGGATCCAGCACCTGCATTGGGCTTCCTGCTCAGTGGGAGGCCTGCTTCTCCCTCTCCCATTCCCCCTGCTTATGTTCCCTCTCTCACTGTCAAATAAATAAAATCTTAAAATAAAATTTAAAAATTCTGGTGGCCTTTACTGAGTTCTCTAAAGAGGTTGTACCATGTTTACACTCCAACCAGCAGGATTTGAGAATATTTTCTCATCATCACCATTATGGTGGTTCATAACATAATTTTTTTTTTTTTTTTTTTTGCCATCTCACTAGTTAAGTCACATTTCTGTGCCTTATAGCTAACCTTTTTATTGTTTTATTGAGCACCTAGTGCTTGTTAGGCATGTAGTATTTTTTGGTGGGTGAGTTTTATGACATACTTTGAAATGCTTTCCTCCCTCTCTTAAGATTTGGTATTTATAACTGAAGACAGGGGTGCCTGGGTGACTCAGTCAGTTAAGCAGCCCACTCTTGATTTTGGTTCAGGTCATGATCTCAGGGTCCTGGGATCGAGCCCCATGTTGGACTCTGGGCTCAGCAGAGAGCCTGCTTGGAGTTCTTTCACTCTCCCTCCCTCTCCCTCTGCCCTCCCCCCCAACTCACACATGTGCTCTTGCTCTCTCTAAAGTAAATAAATGCTCGTGTGCTCTCTCTAAATAAATCGTTAAAAAAAAAAAAAAACTTAAGACAATACCCTGGGTTTCTTCTGATCCTAATGGATTGATGGGACATACCATTTATTGAAATCTAATACGTGACAGACATTGTGCCTTGTGTGCTTAAAAAATGCATTATCCCTGTGTTGCCTAACTTTTATATTTAAGAAAATTGTGTATTTCCTTCCTTTGAGTTGGTATGTGGCATCTCTCTGATCATATTTTGGTAGTTTTGGTCTCCTGAAGTAGGGTGCATCTCAGAGAGGTAACAGAAGAAATGCAGTTGGCCCTTTAACAACATGGTTCTTAAAAACACCAACTCCCTATACAGTCGAAAATCTGCATGTAACTTTTAATCCTCCTAAAACTTAACAGCCTACTGACTGGAAGCTTTACTGATATAGTCGGTTAGATTAGCACATACTTTGTATATGTACCATATGCTGTGTTCTTATAAAAAAGGAAGCTAGAAAAAGAAAATGTTACTAAGAAAATCATAACGAGGGGAGCCTGGGTGGCTCATTTGGTTTGTTAAGTGTCCATCTTTTAGTTTCTTTTTTTTTTTTTTTTTAAGATTGTATTTATTTATTTGACAGAGGGAATACAAGCAGGGGGAGTGGGAGAAGGAGAAGCAGGCAGAAGGAGCAGGAGAAGGAGCCTGATGTGGGGCTTGATCCCAGGACCCTGGGATCATGACACAAGCCAAAGGCAGACACCCAATGACTGAGCCACCCAGGCACCCCACCGCCCGCCCCCAGCTCTTGGTTTACGCTTGCTCGGGTAATGATCTCAGGGTTGTAAGATCTAGCCTTGCTCTGGGCTCTACCCTGAGCATGGAGTCTGCTTGAGATTCTCTCCCTTTTCTTCTCCCTCCCCCTCTGCTCTCTCTCTTGCGTGTGCATGCACAGATTCTGTCTCACATAAATAACATTTTTAAAAAATCATAAGGAAGTTGGGGGGGGGTGCTCAGTGGGTTAAGCCTCTGCCTTTGGCTCAGGTCATGATCTCAGGGTCTTGGGATTGAGCCCTGCATCTGGGTCTCTGCTCAGCAGGGAGCCTGCTCCCTGCCCCACCCCCACCGCCTGCCTCTCTGTCTACTTGTGATCTCTCTGTCAAATAAATAAATAAAATCTTTAAAAAAAATCACAAGGAAGAGAAAATACATTTATGGCGCTATATTTTTCCAAAAAATCCATATGTAAGTGGACCTGCACAATTCAGACCTGTATTGCTGTTCAAGGGTCAGCTATATTTGGTTCTGTAGTTAGAATCGTAATAGTCCTTATCTTGTGATTGGGTCAGAACTGGTTTAAATGAGCTGATATAAATGAAGTTCCCTCTGTTATTTTCTCTTCCAGGATCCTCTTTTTCTTGCTAACAATCATCAAAGTGTGAAATTTTGCATATGCTTATTTGCTTAACACCTGTCTTTAGGCATATTTGTTCACCTCTAAATACCACCTGACCTAATGTGTGGCATAAATTATGTGCCCAGTGAATATATGTTGAATGAATGAACTTGTCACTCTGAGAACTGAGGAACACTGGAAATTGGGTCATTTGGCGGCCTAAAGGCCCCATTTGCCATTCAGTGGGCTAAAGAGTTTAGCTAGTGGTGGGTTGTGTCTTCTAAGAGGCTCATAACTACTTGGTTCTTAGGTTTTTCTCTGGACCCTTTGGGCCGTTAGGGGTACTTTGGTGCAAATAACTTTCTGTGAGTTTGGCTGAAAGCTGTGGAAATTAAGAGAAATGAGCAAATACTACCTCATGGTTATGGAGTCATAGTTATATTTAGTTGAAGCAAAGGGATATCCTTTCCTAAGTGAGATTATTCTCCTAAGTGAAATTATCCAGATAATTTATCCACAATTATCTGGAAATTGTGGCATGGTAGAGCTCTGCCATGACTCATTTTCTGATATTATTTCCAGATATCAAAGTTTGTGTTAAGGGGGCCTAAGACAGCAGTCTTCTGGTTTCAGTGGCTGCTCTGCTAATCCAGCAAGATGTTGGAAACTCTGTTTGATAACTGCAGTTTGCTTGCTTTTTCTCTTTACTTCTAAGAATTTATGTGAGGATTGTTCAGTGTGGGCCAGATAACTTGTTTGGCTAGGTGACTGTTCTCTTTGTTTTGTTCTGGAGTCTGGCACTACAAACATGAACTCAAGGGGTGGGGCAGGACCATAGAGGGGAGTTCAGTGCCCCTGGGTCAGGGGGAAAAGAGTGGCTGGGCCATGGGTTGGCAAACTGTAGGGTCAGATAGTAAGTATTTTAGGCTTTGCTGGCCATGGTCTCTGTCACAAATTATTCTTTGTTTTTTTACAATTCTTTGAGGATATAAAAACCATTCCTAGCTTGCAAGTCTTAGGAAAACAGGCCAAAGCCAGATTTGGCCCACAGGCCCTGGTTCTTCAGGGGTTCTCCAACCCCTGAACTAAGTGAAGAAATTAGTTTATTGCTAAATATGTTTAATGTTTGGGGACATGAACCAAGAATAACCTTGGGAATTGTCAGTTGATTGTGATTCAAAGAAAAGAGATCTAAACTCTTGGATGGGAAGTCACAGTGACCCCAGTGTCTGTCACCTTGTGTCCATGAAACTCAGGGTAATCATGGCCAGTGGGACTGAGGGATTTTGCTGCTGCTTTCCCAGGGGAATGCTGGACGAGGGAGACAGAGACCGAAGAGTGGAAGACATGTGGCCCTAGAATTAGGCAGGAATTAGGTTTAAAGAATACAGTGACTCAGCAAATTAATCAGGAATATTTCTAATTTCCTCAACCTCTGTTGGGTTGTTGTTAGAAATCTGGCATGTGGAGTCAGTTTGGCCAGTTTATATAAAAGAGCAGGTTTGTACCTGGGATTCTGAGAACACCAAATTCTGATACGTGAATCCAGATTGGCCTTGTGGTTTTTCCCTGACCACAGAAAGTTCTGTGCAGTCCTGGCACAAAGGAAGTGTTCATTTATTCCAGGGTAGTTTGGGAGCTAGGAGGGCATACCAGTTAAAGAGCATGGGCTGAGAGACAGATCCCCTGCTCCAGATTCCTGCTCTGCTACTTGGTAGCTGTGTCATTCTGGGTAACGTACTTAATCCTCTAAGCCTCAGTTTCGTGCTGTGTCAGATAGCAGTGGTAGTAAAACTCCACCATAGGGTTGTGAGACTTAGGTGAGGGTCAGATATGGAAAATGTTTGCCGTGTGAGCTCAGGCGCTGTCGTGTTGTTAGCATGCAGTAAAAGTTAGCAGTGGTGATGACCGTGTGAAAGTGGAAGAACTGGAGGATCCCAAAATAGGAACTACTGTTGGTGACTCAGTGCCACGAAATACCTTGTCCTTTGGATTTAATCATTAAATGTGTGGGAATGTAATGGGAGCAGTACTGGGTTAGGAGTCTGAAGAACTAGATCTGTCTCTCTCTGCCTTCATTTCCTAATTGGTAAAACGGAAATAATACCGTTGGCAGGTTATAAAAGAACCTATGAAAGGGCTCTAAGAGTTCTAAAAAGTCACTGGACAAAATTTAAGGTAAAGGTAGTAACCTGCTTATTTGTTCAATTTCTTGACCTTTTGAATGTGTAGGAACTGAGCCAGAAGATGAGTGGTGTGAAGCCGCAGTGTTTGCCAGAGATTTGAAAGGACTTTCCTAAGTGCAGGACTTGCATTGGTAACTTGTGGTTAGGGATAAGTAATATAAAATTGAAATGCTTTTGTAAGATATTTAAAATAGTGGAGTTCATAAGTGGCTGTATTAAGTGGAAAAAGCCAATCTGAAAATACAACTCCAATTTTAAGACATTCGGGAAAAGGCAAAACTACCCAGACAGTAAAAGAGCAGTGGTGGCCAGGGTAGGGCCTCAGGAAAGGGGGGAATGAATAATCAGAGCCCAGGGGATTTTTAGGGCAATGAAAATACTAAATGATACTATCATGGTGGATACATGTCATTATACTTTTGTCCAGACTTCTAAAATGTGCAGCACCAAGGGTGAGCCCTGATATAAGCTGTGGACTTTGGGTGACTCTGATGTGTCAGTGTAGGATTGTCAACACTTGTAACAAATGTACCCTTCTGGTGGGGCTCTTGATAATGGGGTGACTGTACATATGTTAGTCATGTTAGGGATGGGGGTATGTGGGAAATCTCTCTATCTTCCTTTTAGTTTTGCTGTGAACCCCAAACTGTTCTAAGGAAAATAGTCTTTAAAACAAAAAAGAGTGACCAGTGTGGGAGATAGACAGCTGGAGTTTAATCTACATGTAGAAAATGAGATAATATCTTCTAAAATTATAACTGTGTTTCCTTTTCCCCTGCAATTCCATTTCTAGGAATTTATCCTGAAAATATATTTATATTTCCATGTGCATTTTGTATGCTATCACATATGCACAGGGTTGTTCATTACATTACTTAAATAACAAAAAAGTGGAAACATTGGTGTCCAACCTCAGGAAACCAGTTAACTGACTTATGGTACAGTCTTTCTTCCTTCCTTCCTTTCTTTCTTTCTTTTTTTTTTTTTTAATTAATTTATTTGTTGGAGAGAGAGTAGAGTGCAGGCATGCATGCAAATGGGGAGGGTCAGAGGGAGAGAGACTCTTAAGCAGAATCCCTGCTAAGCGTGGACCCTGTCGCAAGGTTCAGTCCCACGACCCTAAGATCACAACCTGAGCCGAAACCAGGAGTTGGCCACTTAACTGACTGAGCCATCCACGTGCCCCTCTGGTATATATAGTCTTAAAGTTGAGAACTGTGCACCTGGAGAGAGTGAGGGAGCCCTGCATGTGCTTATGGCGTATTCGTCCAAGACACAGTAAGCTGAAGACACAAACCGAAACACGAGTTGAAGAACACTGTGCAGAATATGGCATCATTATTGTTGTCAGGGTGAGGGGTAAGCAGAAAAGGAAGTTATGATTTCCTCCTCAGCACAGAATACCTTGGGAAGAATATGAAGCTGGTAACATGGTTGCGTCTGCAGACAAGGACCCTGGGGAGCTGAGGACAAGTAGGAGGGCGGTCTCCTTCCGTAGTATAAATGAAACGTGGTGTATATCCATACATGGTGGATTTTTTGTCCAGACTTCTAAAAAGTGGCATATATCCATATATTTTTCTCTTCAGAAAGTTGGCCACAGATTATCTGTTGGAATTGAAAGCCATATGAAACCTCTCCATTTGCTTTCTGCATTTGCGTCTGCCACCTGTCGCTGTGCCTGCTCCCTTTGACCTTGATGACTCGAGAAGCTGGCACTGACTCTAGGCTTACTCTACAACAAGCCCCCCCCCCACCTCCAAAGCATATTGATGTTTCTCCTCTTGATTTGTGTGACTGATGGTGTTTCTGTTTCCACCCCCAGCTTTGGCAGCATGTAAGCAACTTCTTGCCAAGAACCCAGGTCACCGCTGAGAAGGTGGCCTTAGGGAGAAGAATATCCAGAGGAAACCAATGCCAGACACGTCTGGAGTTACACTCAACGCAGGCAGCATGAGACATTCTGTGCCAGCATCTGTGTCCTGCTGGCAAAGACTGTAGCTCTCCCAGTTGGAGGGTCCTGGAAGCAGCACGCACCAGGAGCCTCTTGAGAGGAAGAATGGGGCCAGATGTGAACTCTCTACAATGAACACAGTTCTCAGCTTATGAAGGAGTTTTAAGTAAAACAATTATTTAATTTCCACATATTCAAGTTCAGTAGCCTTCTGTGTGAAGAGCCAGCAGTCACCCCCCCCCCCCAAAAGTTATCAGGATTGTTCTGGCACCAAGTTGAACTCTTCTTGGTACTTCTGGCAATGACAGATCTTCAGGACAGATTTATCTGTTAAATGCTCTTGAGCAGGAAAGAAAAAGTAAAACTTCTGGAAGGAGCGGAAAGTAGCAGAGCAGAGGTCCCTCCCTTACTACTCACTTTCACAGAAACTCTGCCTGGACTCGGATGCTTGTACTGAAGATTGGTCCTGCCTCATTCACTTCCAAAGTCCATCAATTCTGGGGAGAGCTGGCATTTTCGGGCTGCCTCCTGTGGCCCTTTTTACTGTCCTTCTGCCTGCAGCAGGCAGTCGAATAATGTGACTTGGAACGGGGTTTGCTATCCTATGGGGACTCGCTTTCTTTCCCAGGCCGGTGCTGTCTGACGGGACCATCTGAAGACGGTGGTTTGTTCTTGGGGGCGGGCACTGGCCTTGCCTGGATCCTCCACCATGTTCCTGTTGCTGCCTTTTGATAGCCTGATTGTTAACCTTCTGGGCATCTCCCTGACTGTCCTCTTCACCCTCCTCCTTGTTTTCATCATAGTCCCTGCCATTTTTGGAGTCTCCTTTGGCATCCGAAAGCTCTACATGAAAACTTTGTTAAAAATCTTTGCGGTAAGTTATACTATTTACAAATGGTTGCTTCACGGAGGAGGGGAGAAATGCTGTTATTAGTAAAGAGTTTTTCTTTTCTTTTCTTTTTTTTTTTTCTTTAAGGTTATTTATTTATTTATTTATTTATTTTTTTAAGATTTTTATTTATTTATTTGACAGAGATCACAAGTAGACGGAGAGGCAGGCAGAGAGAGAGAGAGAGAGAGGGAAGCAGGCTCCCCGCTGAGCAGAGAGCCCGATGCGGGACTCGATCCCAGGACCCTGAGATCATGACCCGAGCCGAAGGCAGCAGCTTAACCCACTGAGCCACCCAGGCGCCCCTTATTTATCTTTTTGACGGAGAGAAAGAGGCACAAGTAGGCAGAGCAGCAGGCAGAGGGAGAGGGAGAAGCAGACTCACCACTGAGCAGGGACCCCCTCCCCCCCAATGTGGGGCTCGATCCCAGGACTCTGGGATCATGACCTGAGCCAGAGTAGATGCTTAATGGACTGAGCCACCCAGGTGCCCCAGTAAAGTTTTTTTCTTATTTGGAAGATTATCTCTTTATTGCATACAGAGAAATTTGGGAGAGTGGCAAGAAGCATTTTTAGTAAAAACTTCTCTAAATGTGTACCTGTGAAAGCATTTAACAGACCTTTTCTTTCCAAGCTAAGGTACTTGTATGTATGCTCGATTCTTCCAAGCAAAGGAACCTATTCCATAACTCCATACCTTCAAAGAGAGGGGCTTAGCATTTAAGAAAAAAATCACTGCTAGACTCTGCCTTATCTTATGTAGCAGGTAATGAAACACAGAGCTGCTGCTCATGTATTCCCTCACTAATAGGTTTGGGAGAGACTTTTTTCTCTTTTTAGACTTAAATAGGTTCTTGCATTTCAAATGAAAGATAACGGGGCAGGGCATTTAATGAATTGTTTGATTTTCTTAAAGATACAGGAGAAGGACAGTCAACTTCTTAACATATGTCAGAAGTAGCTAATAATACCCTGAACAAAACAGTCCACAGTGTAAAGGAACTATTTCTGGAAGTTGATCTTTGCTACAGGACTTTTAATATCTATCCAGAAAGTTGGTACTTTATTAGCAGTATCTGTTTTCAGTAGTCACCAAATCCTCAGGTATTCTTTTTCATAGCTGAGACCATATATAATTTGAGAAAACAAAAAATTTAAGAAGTTATTTGTTCATATAGTATCTTATGGTTCAGAATAAATTCATTCATTTTCCTTTGGTTCCTTATAATTCTTCAGTGGACAGGGTATCTGCATTTTGTCAGTGAGAAAACAGAGACTCTGAATGATTAAGTGAGCTCTAGAAATGTTACTTTATAATGGGAACTGTTTTTTATTGGGTATTATTGAATATTGGGTTTTGGTATTTAACATTCCTATAAGAGTGTTTTTGTCACATGTAAAAGTGGCATTTATTACATTCACAGTGTTGTACAGTCATCACCTCTGCTGAGTTCCCTGACACTTTCATCTCTGCCGGGGAAACCCCACACCCATGAAGCAGCTGTCCTCCATTGTCCCCTGCTCCAGCCACCATGAGTTTATGTTCCAGCTCCAGATTTGACTGTGCTGGACAGTCTGTATTCGTGGAGTTCTAGCAGATGTGCTCTCTTGTGGTTGCCTTCTTCCAGTTAGCGTCTTTTTGAGATTCATCCACATTATGATGTATTCCAGTACTACTTCTTTTTTAATGGCTGAATAATATTCCACTGTGTTTCTGTACCATGGTTTGTTTATCCATTCCTGCACCAGGGGAGGTGGCTGGGCCTGTTTGTACCTTCTGGCTGTTGTCAGTAGTGCTGCTAGAGTGTACGTGTTTGTGTCTGAGTACCTGTTTCCGATTGTATGATTTTTGAGCCCTGCAGATGGTCTCTGAGGTTATCTAGTTACTTGCTTCCTAGAGAGTAGTATGGATGCCAGCAGCTTGAGTTTCACCTAAGAGCAGGTTAGAAATGGAAGTCTCGGGCCCGCTCCACACCTGCTGAATTAGAATCTGCATTTCTGCAAGATCCAGGTGATGGATGTGCACGCTGAAGTTTGAGAAGTGGTGACCTAGTCGGTCTTCGGACCCGCTACTTTGCTTATGTGTAGTATTTGTTTTAATTAATCAGGAAATGTGATTTTCTTATATTTCAGTCCAAGAAAATCTTCATTAGAGCCCAGGATTCCTGTGGGCCATATAACTTAATACTCGTTTTGCCACTGTGGCCCTTTTGCCCACTGTGAAAAACCGTAGAGGGGAAGTAGAACAGCTGGTAAACTTTTCAGGAGACAACATTGAGTGATGGCTAGCTTTCATTCAAGTTTAGAAGCAAGTGGCTAACTCACAGATCTATGGAAATCTTTATTTTTAAAACATAGAAATCACAGCATTAGCCTTTGAGTTATTCCGCAGTGGCTAAAATTTTCTAACTTGCATCACTTTGGGCCACGGAAGGCCTGGCATCCATGATATTCTCTATTCTGTTTTGAATATGTCTCCTCAAGTTAATATTTTAAAGTTCAGTCAACTAAAATCCTTCTAATTATGACTGTATTTCTAAATGTATGTTCTTGTAACATTTAATATAGATTATAATTACATAGCTGAAATTCATTAAATATGTATGGGTGGGTCGATCCATGGGGTAGGTAATCTTGGGCCATCAGAGAATTTTCTTTGCTGATCATGTCTCGAAAATCGCTAGTTTAAGGCACAGTGATTTAGAAGTGATTTTGGCATATGTGTGTATATTTATGTATGTACCCATTTTTGACCTCAAGATTTAGGATTTCAAGAACTGGATTTGTACTTCTATTTCCTAGAGATGTGTATATCAGGCACTGAAAGGATTCTGGGTACTCTGGGTGCTGTCCTGTTGAGCTGCATGGATAATTACAACTTGGCGTATAAGCTAGAGTCGGGGTGGGCTAGAAAGGACTGATACCATTCCAGCAAGGTTATAGGTGCTCTGCAGGAATGTCTGGTCTTTTCTGACTCTGTTACTGTTCTGAGTTGACCTTAATGGACAGTTAAGAACTGAATGCTAGCAGGATTTGTATTAGACTCAAGTTGGATTTGGCCAAACTGGTTTTATTTTATTTTTTTAAAGTTGTTTTTTTTTTTAAGATTTTATTTATTTATTAGAGACAGCAAGGGAGGGAATACAAGCAGGGGGAGTGGGAGAGGGAGAAGCAGGCTTCCTGCGGAGCAGGGAGCCCCATGTGGGGCTCATTCCCAGAACCCTGGGATCATGATGTGAGCTGAAGGCAGACGCTTAAGAACTGAGCCACCCGGGCGCCCCTTATTTTAATTTTTTTTAGAAGATTTTATTTATCTGTCAGAAAGAGCACAAGCAGGAAGAGCGTCAGGCAGGGGGAGAATCAGGTACCTCCCTGCTGAGCAAGGAGCCCAATCAACTCAGTCCCGGGAGCCTGCTATCATGACCTGAGCTGAAAGCAGACGCTCAACCAACTGAGCCACCCAGGAGCCCCACTTGTGGGTGTTTTTTGTCCTGTTTTGTTTTGTTTTGTTTTAAATTCTAGCAATATTAATTCCATTTCCTTTACTATCCTTTGAATTATTATTGTCAAGCATTTTACTTCTACATATGTGGGTGTTTTTAATAGACTTATTTTACTTTTAGCCTCTTTATCCTTCCTAAATCAGACTGCTATGTATAATTTTGGAGCTGGAGGAAAGCTCAGAGAGCACCTTAATTCTGTGGGTATATCCCCCCACTGCCTATGAATTACCTGGGGAAGCATTTTAAAGTACTTATTTGGGAGCAGTAGAATCTCCCCAGATATCCTAACTTAATTGGTCTAGATGGGTATATTTTTAAAACTCCCCAGGTGATTCTGAGGTCTGCCATCGAAAGGTGGAGTGTGATTGACTTCCTCTTGAATAGGGGGTCCTGCTTTTTGACTTGATTCTAACAAACAGAACGTAGTGGACATGAATTATACTGTGAAATAGGTGAGATTAGGTTAGAAATGGCAGTATAACTTCTGTCTGTTGGGGTGCTTGCCCCTGGCACCCAGCCGCCGTGTTGTGAGGAAGCCCAGGCCACGTGTTCCGTATTCCATCTCACAGCCCCAGGAAGGCCCTGACAGCCAACATCGAGTGCTCCATGCAGGAGCGAGCAGTCTGCAGAGGACCCCAGTCCTTGGTCTTCCAGCCACCTAGCCGATGGCAAACTTCATGTAGTTTGCAGTTTCATGAGCAAAATAAGTGGTGGTGGTGTTTTAGGCCTCTGAGCTAGGGGGTAGTTTGTTACGTAGCAATAGAGAACCAGACAAATAATATAATGTTAAAGAATTTTAAACATTCATTCATGTTTACATAGCTTCTAATACCTTAACATTCTTGTACATGTTTTACCTTTCAGTATTTGACAACTGCATTCATTTTTAATGGTTATGTTAATAGTGTGTATATCTAATTTTGTATCTGTATTTTCTTTTGGGATTTTATTGGCCATTTTTAATAAGTAATCTTCATAATGCATATCCTGTTGGTCCATGCAGTACCTGGACTTGTGCTTTTGGCAGAACTAAGCAAGCCCTGGCTTAACAGCTAGTTTCCCATAATCAGCGCATCCTTGTATAAAAATGAATCCCGGTATCCCTGCCAAGGGGAGAAGGTAGGTGGGTCACTGTCTTCTCGGTTCCCTGTTCTGGAAGACTTAGTCGACTGAGTGTAGGTCCTGTCTGGTGCTGAGTTGCAGAAGGTTTTTGTGCGCAGAGCGCAGCAGTGTTCTTTACAAGTGTTGTTTTCTTAATGTTGGTGCTTCATATTTACCCTCAATATAGTAATGATGGTATTATTGGGGTACAAGTCCTGGAAGTGGCTTTCCATTGAGTTGAGAATGGTTTGGAGAGGGAGAAAGTAGGAAGCCTGGAAACAAAGAGATGGAAAGAAATGACCTGGGTGATTTTGCCTCATGGGCAAGGGCTTGATCAGGTCAGGTCAGAGACCATTGTAAACATTACAGCAGTTGTAAACATGAGATTCTAGAGCGGAAGTGGCTGATGGAGTCCTAGAAAGCCAGTGGTGGTTGTGAGGAAATTGAAGAGGGCTGTACAGTGGGAGTGTGTAGTGGGATGGGCATGAGTTTTTGAGTTAGTGGCCCTTAGCTTGAAATCCAGGGCTCTTTGATGAGCTCTGAAACTTGACCTAAGTTGTTAGACTTCCCATGTGCTGCTTCATCTGCAGAGTAGAAGCCATAACCCCTGCTTCATATGCTTCTAGTGAAAGCAGTCCTGTCAGTCAGGCATGTCCTCCCTACCCCAGTGAAAAGGGGTGACTTTGACATAACCCTGATGAGCTCAGAGGATGAACTGAAGAAGGTGAGAGTATGACTCTGGCAGGGAAGGTGATGGGAAGTAGTTGTAGGTTGTATCCTTTCCGCTCTTATCTTTTCACATGGAGACCTTGATGGAGAGAAACACTGGGAGTTCAAGGCAGCCCTTAGCGATGGCCTACTAAGTGCAAGACCCTCTCTCAGATTGCTGGAGTGAGAACACAGGTTGCTTCTGGCTCCTGTTCCTCAGGTTTTACAGTCTAGTAAGAAAGACAAGTATACGCATACATAACTAATTCACAGTTGGATGCTAATTCATATACACTGGGAAGGACGAGCGCCACAGGAATTGGGTAGATGATGTTTCATAGCAGAGTTGGCATTTGAACTGGAATCTTAAAAAGGAAAAGCCATTCTAGAAGTGCAGATAAGAAAGTACAGTCTTACTTAGAGACTGTACTTAAAGAGACTTACTTTAATTAGGGACTTACTTAATTAGAGGCTTAGAGACTGTACGTAGCTTAGTGGAGCAAAAACATTGGGTGCACAGAAGGGTGAGGTCAATTATAAAAGCAAATGTTTCTCTAGGCATTGAAAAGCCATTGAAGGTTTTTGAGCAAGGAAGTGACATCAGACTGGCAGCATGTGTCGGGTGGCTTGAAGGGAGGAAAGAGCCATTGAATTGCCATGGCATTAATACAGGCAAGAGAATAAGCTAGGGGGCGAACGTGATGCCATCGCCCAGGAGGCAGCTGGGAAAGAGTGCCTTTTCAGGGCAGGATCGATAGGACTTGGTGACAGATGGGAAACTCGAAAGCTTGGATGACCAGAGGGATAGTGATCCCACTGGCCCCAGGAGGTGGGCCAGAGGGAGGGGAGCACTTTCGGGGTTGGGAGGAGGTGTGCTGTCTTTAATTTGCAGCATGCTCGTGAGGGCTGGTTGGACTTGCATGGGGAGATGCCCAGCAGGCGATCGGGAGTGTGCGGTTGGCACTTCAGTGAAGTAAAGATTTGCACATTTGCTAGTAGCTACTTAGAGGTTACAGCTGAAGCAGGGAGAGAAGAGAGAGTTGTTAAAAGAGGTGGTGTTTGCAGGGGACTAGACGTGCTGGATGATGTGAGCCTGAATTTTCTAAGGGTCTTGCTCTTTGGGATATATATAGTTAGTTCATGGGACAGTGTAGCGGGGCTGACTGAAAAAGAGGTGGATTCTGCTGATATTAGGTTGCTAAGTCTGTGACTTATGGTTAATTCCTAAATTGTAGTGTTCAGTAGAATGAATAACTAGCAAAAGTACACCATTGCATCCTCTGCCTTTCTGGGAGCTGGGCCTGCCTTTCACCTGCCAAGGTCTGCCTTGGCTTTGATGTTACCTAAGAGTGCAGCATTGTTAATGCCCTTAAATGGTCTCTTCTTTGTCTGGGAGAGGCTGAGACTGGAGTAATTGAGTAATCTGATGCTCAGTAGCTCGGTAAATGGCATCTCACGTCAGGGGGAGGAGAGGAGGTTTATAGGAATGAGCTCTGAACCTAGGCTTCTCAGTTTTGTTCTGCATGTCTGAATGCTATAGCTCTGCAAGTGAGCACTCAGGGAAGCCGGCGGTGGAGTTACCAGACACTGCTCATGGGCGGCACCCCTTTCCTTCGGTCTTCTGCATCGGGCCGCGGCTTTCCGGTTCACCCATCAGCCGCTCCTCCTGAACAGGCTCTTCCCATCTAACAGCCAGGTCCCTCCAGCCCTGTGACTGGGCACTTCTCTCCTAAACACAGAAGCATTTTGTAACATACCTGAAGTGTGAAAAAGGGAGGGTAAGGTGATGTTGGTGACAGCTCTGTGATAGAGCTAGGAGATGGAGGGGCTCATTTAACCTATACCTTTCCAGGTCAAACACCACAGCCATCTTGAGTTTTGCAGAGTGAAGCAGTCCTCACAGACTTCAATTCTAGTGCTCAGAGGCTGGATGTCATATATGGCAGCCTCCTCTGAGTTTCAGAATTGTCAGTACGGAACCGGGTTTTTCTGGTTCTGACTGTGGTTGCAGACTTGGCCAGAGTGGAAACCCGCAAACCAGCTGAGAGGCCTGTGTCTGTATGTCACCTTGCTAGATCCTCTTGTCCCTGGTCACCAGTTCACCTCTTCCCTAGATGGAATTCCCAGGTGGAGTCTACCTTCCTCCATTGTAGGAGTTTTGTTTATATTTTCTTCTAGAAGAGATCATCCATGCGTAGAGCCAGAAAAATCAGCGCTAAATATCTGAAGTATAGAAAATGGGCTTTGGGTTTTCTTGCCTTAGACCCCTTCTGAGCGAGTGACTCTAAGCTGTGTTTTTCCTAGACAGTGGTGTCTGAAGAAATTTCCAGATGAGGTCAGATCACTGATGAAAAACTCACGTCCTGCTTTTGGCTCTGCCAGACCACCCAGAGCCATCTGCTGATACTTGAGGCTCTGCCAGCAGAGTATACACCAAATGCTTCGGGCTGTGTGGGTTTTGCTGCGTCACGGGATGACAGGGTTCTCTCTCACCTTGCATAACTGTAGAAACAAGTTTAAAAAGATGCCTTTTAAAATATCTGTTCTGTTTCTTCGACTTGCCATGGACTTCACTCTCTATACGGTGATAACATACTCCAGTTAGGGATAAGCGAGCGCGTTTTCACCTGTACTTATGGGGTAGTGGGTGAGACCCTGGCTCGCTTACCGCAGGTAGACAGATGGTAAGGAAGAGAGGCTTCTTTTCTAGATGTCTTGTAGAGGCCATCATTATTTCAGTCACAGTGAGGACAGTTAGGGCGTTTTACAGTTTCCCAAGTTCTGTCACATATATGGTCTCATTTGATCTTAAGCGACCCCATGAAGCAGGAAGTTGACATACTATCAGTCCTATTTTATAGATAGAAAAGATGAATTGGGATGAGTTGCTTAAGGGACTTAGCATTAGTGTCCAATTAGATTTTTTTGTTTGTTTTGAATCTCCAAATGGAGTTTTTGTGTATTTTTGTTTAACACTAAGCCCTTCTGTATCAGGTTGGGGGGTCCTTCTATTACAAGGCTGCTCAGAGCTGGATGGACAGTCTAGACATATATATTATTTAAATTGTTGCTTCTGGAGTAATTGGGGAGGTAGGCAGCATCAGGTGGTGGGCGGTTGCTTAAAGGATGCTTGGTTCTGCTGTTTGAGAACAGCTGCTGTTCAGCAGGGAGAGAAACACTAGAGGTCTGTGTGCTGCCAGCCTGTGGACTCCTTAGGTGCCCTGAAGACAGATGTAGGCGGAGAGAACCTAGGCCTGAGAAATATACCCAAATTTCTGGAGTCTCCAGGCCTCTACTCTAGGTGACTCATCTTCTGTTCCTTGTCATCAAGGAGGGAGATGGCTCTAGAAGGAGAAGCTTTGACTTTCCTTTTAGAGTGGGTGCTTTCTCAGCTACAGTGTGATCTCAGGTGACTGGGATTGAGGCTTTTCCCAGAATGGATATGGAGTCAGTTGCTGTATGAAGAAGGATCTCATTCTCTGTGTTGTCATTTCTCCCTACAGTGGGCCACCTTGAGGATGGAGAGAGGCGCCAAGGAGAAGAACCACCAACTTTACAAGCCCTACACCAATGGTAGGACTGGCTCTTTCTCCTTATCTCACAAAGTCCCTTTGACATATGTTCCTAAGTGCTTTTAATTCCACACATACTCTTCACTCTATCAAAGGGAGTATATGGACTCTATATATTTTAGAGACTTTTACTCATTTATTTATTTATTTACTTGAGAGACAGAGTGTGAGCAGGGGGAGGACCAGAGGGAGAGGGACAAGCAGACTCCATGCTGAGCACAGAGACTGACGAGGGATCCTGAAATCGTAACCTGAGCTGAAACCAAAGAGTTGGCTGCTTAACTCACGGAGCCACCAGGTGCCCCTGGACTCTGAATATTTTTAACATGTTTCCTCCCAGCATGCTGCGTGACACGGGTGTTCTGTGTTACAGGAATCATTGCAAAAGATCCCACTTCGCTAGAAGAAGAGATCAAAGAAATCCGTCGAAGTGGTAGTAGTAAGGCTCTGGATAACACTCCAGAATTTGAGCTTTCCGACATTTTCTACTTTTGCCGGAAGGGAATGGAGACCATCATGGATGATGAGGTGACAAAGAGGTTCTCAGCAGAGGAGTTGGAGTCCTGGAACCTGCTGAGCAGGACCAACTATAACTTCCAGTACATCAGCCTTCGGCTCACTGTCTTGTGGGGCTTAGGAGTGCTGATTCGCTATTGCTTCCTTCTGCCACTCAGGTGAGGGCAGGCCTGACAGGGACAAAAGGCTTGAGTGGCTGCTGCCTAAGCCTGAGGTGTGGCTGACCTCCCTGTGTCACTCTGCTTTGCTTTCCCTCTTCAGAAAGGAGCAGAGTTTGATTCTGTCACTGGCCAGTCTCTTGGGAGGGAGACCGTCCGACTCTTGGAAGGGTACACTGGGGGTGATCTTTTAAAGGCCCTTGGATTCTCTGCAAATCAGGCAGAAATCGTGGGGTTTCTTAAAATGCTCGTCTAGGTGGCCTAAACACAGGGACAGGGAACATGGTGTACTTTCTGGCCACTCCTCCCTGGACATGACCAAGTCTTTCCTGCAAGCTTGCCTCTCTAATACAGAGGCAATATTGAACTCTCAGGTTTTCTGTACCATGTGCTATTCTGAGTACGCCTTGCCAGCTGCCGGTACCTTCAGGCTCTACTTCCTGTTGCTCCACAGAGAAGCTCTGCTTTCGCCAGGGTGTGGAGCCAAAGGGAAGGTTAAGGCAGCAGGACAGCAGGTGCCTGGGGGCAGAGAGGCCAACAGCAGGCTTTTCCATCCTTCTGCTGGCTGCCTGATGTTGGGGGAGATAGTGTCCGCTGAGAGCCAAATCCATAGCCTACTGTCAGTTTGGAATTAAAATGATATCTGGGTATGCTAGGCCTGCTCTCATTTCTAGATGAAACTCTTACCTGGATCCTATGTGATCTGATGGTCTTGGGGGTGGTTTTCGTGATGTCCACTTTCATTGTCACACGTTCCAGTCTATCTGTAGTGCAAGGGTTTGTTTGCTGTGTTTTCACGTGTCTTCTTCTTACAGGATAGCTCTTGCTTTTACTGGGATTAGCCTTCTGGTGGTAGGCACGACCGTGGTGGGATACCTGCCAAATGGGAGGTGAGTTGTTTGCGAGAGTCCGTGTCTGGAGGGCACTTAGCTCCGCAGCTGTCACTCCAGCTGCACTACTCGTCGGAGCACAGCCAGACCTGCAGCATCTTAGGTAGATAAGATAACCCAGTGATAACAGTGGCATCAGCATTGTTATTTTTCACCAGTCTTGATCTGTGACTTTGCTCTTTACCCTCTAAAACTCACACTCTTATCCCTCTAAGACAAGGGAGGAACCTCCCAACTTTGGAGTCCAGGGCCAGCAGATTTAATGGCATGTCATTTAGTTTTGAGCATTCTACTGTGTTGATAAATTGGTAAAAGGAAAAGAAATATAGGTAGGGCTTTTTTGTGTTTGTTTTGTTTCTTTAAGATTTTATTTATTTATTTGACAGAGATCACAACTAGGCAGAGAGGCAGGCAGAGAAGGGGGGGAAGCAGGTTCCCTGCCGAGCAGAGAACCCGATGCGGGGCTTGATTCCAGGACCGGAGATCATGACCTGGGCCAAAAGCAGAGGCTTAACCCACTGAGCCACCCAGGTGCCCCTTCTTGTTGTTGTTGTTGTTTTTTAAGATTTTATTATTTATTTGACAGAGACCTGCCTACTTGAGGCACGCAGAGAGAGAGAGAGAGAGAGAGAGAGAGATGGAAGCAGGCTCCCCGTTGACCAGACAAAACCCTGTTGTTGTTTTTTAAGAGAAATTTGTTCCTTCTGGGAGTTCTGGGACTAGCTCTCTTCTTCCCTGGGCTGGTGAGGTTAGAGACTCTGTCCTTTGCCCTGCCTGTAGGCATTGACTGGAAGGAAAATAATCAAGGAGGCTCATATTTGCTGGATATTTGAGGGCTATATAAATTCTAAACCCAGTCACTTTGGTAAATTGAAGCAATTCTTGTCATTTCTGTTTCCTCATATGTAGGCATAAAGACACTCGTGCACTGTAGAGTTTTACCATATGCACTAATGTTTATAAAAATAGCCTGCAGTCCTAAAGGGCTGTAGGCAGGGATGGTTACATTGTTCCAGCCCATAACTTCTCCCGACTTCCTATGTGTAAAGTAAAAAAAATCTGTGTCCTGTCGTACCAGGTTTAAGGAGTTCCTGAGTAAACACGTTCACTTAATGTGTTACCGGATCTGCGTGCGAGCCCTGACAGCCATCATTACCTACCACGACAGGTGAGGGCACATTGTGTGACATGGGGAACTGGCACTGGCCAACCACGGCTCACCTGCACCTCGCCAGTGAGGGCTCTTCTGAGCTCCTGGAGCCCATGAGGTGGGTGAAGTAAGGGCTGAGTTCCAGATCACTTGTTTCACATGGATTTTATTGCTTTGCATTCTTTCTAAACACAGAGAAAACAGGCCCAGAAACGGTGGCATCTGCGTGGCCAATCACACCTCTCCAATCGACGTCATCATTTTGGCCAGCGATGGCTATTATGCCATGGTAAGACCTTTCTCTGTTGCTTTCTTGGGCAAGTAAGACCTTTAGCATGCTCAGGGCTGGGATGTTTCTGGACCCTTCAGAGAGCTCTTCCTGAAGAATATAAACATGGGAACATGTAAGACTGTCGCCTCTGTTTCTGTTGCTTTGAGAACTCCGTGGGACTTTGATAGGAGGTCTTCTGAGTAGGTTGATAACGAAGAGCGCGGTTGGAGGTTATCCTTTGGGTGTTGAGGCTGACCATGGAAAGGGGTGAAGGACAGGGAAGGGGGATTTGAAAGGACTGGGTTCAAGTGCATTAGAGAATCTGCCCAGGAAAATCACTTTTACACGAGGTATTACTCAGCTTCATTATTTCTTTTCGGGTTTTCAGCTATGTTTTTAATGTATCTTTGATATCACTGAATAAAAGGCAAAATTAAAGATTCAGAGTCTAATAATGGTTTCTTAATAGTGAGAAACTTACTCTTGTCAGTAAAATGTTAGAGGGTAAGAGGTTGGGATACTTTCCTTTTGGATTCTGGGGCTGTCTCCACATAGTGGGGATTGTGTGTGAGGGTGGCTTCACTCCCGGTTATGGTTATTCCTTTGTGTGAAATTAGGTGGGTCAAGTGCACGGGGGACTCATGGGTGTGATCCAGAGAGCCATGGTGAAGGCCTGCCCACACGTCTGGTTTGAACGCTCTGAAGTGAAAGATCGCCACCTGGTGGCTAAGAGGTAAATCCACAAAATGCCGGTTGCTCTCTGTGATCAGTTAGGATGTATGTGCTTTAGGGGTTGTTATCCCTCTGCGGTAGAATCATAGTGTCTTCTACACTGAGTCCTCACTGCTTTCATAATAGAACACTTTTTCCCTAAAATATGGAATAGAAGAAGTATAGAAATCTTGGTATTCTTTGTCAAGTTTGTAATCTCTCTTAACCTTTTTTATTCCTTGTACTCATTGTAATGAACCACATATGAACTTTTAATGCTATTTGAAATCTCGGGATGAATTCATTATCACAAATAAAAACAAACTTAAGGCAGCGGGAAAAAGGTAGAGCTGATGTACATAATGGCAAGAGCTTTGCAGGAAACTGAGAGGATGAAGGCTCAGTTGGGACCATCTTCTTCAGGGACAGATGAGCCTACCCCGGATTCCCTTTACTGCTTTTCTCAGGGACAGTATTAAGCCAGGTGGACTGCACGTTCAATCCAACGTGGCTGTCCGGAAGTCCAGTGACAAGTGCTTCTTGAGGGTGCTGTTAGCAAGGCCCTGGAGCAGTCACGTCCTTTAGGTTGTCCCAGGTCTGAGCAGTGTCCTCTACATAGACCTTAATACTTCACTGAACAGCTGTACGAGTTAAACTGCAGTCATCTGATTTTCCCTGTCTTTATATGTTTGGTCTTTATGAGATCCAGACTGGGGTTTGTCAGAGATCATCACATTTGTGGTTTGTGTGACCTCCATGTAGCATATTTACAAGTACATTTTGGTGATGATGGATGTAAAGCTGTCTGAGCCTCTGTGTTCTTTTTCCCTTCCAAAGACTGACTGAGCATGTGCAGGATAAAAGCAAGCTACCCATCCTCATCTTCCCAGAGGGTAAGAAGGGGTGGGGCCCTGCAGAGGGTTTCTGTATGGGAGGGTGGGGAGGCCATGCAGGATGGTGACTCTGCTGTTGCCTCAGAACCAAGTCCCTCAACCCTGGCTGGGGTTATCTGTTTTCACTGACTGATGTTCAGTCCCCCACTAAACTGGTTGTGGGACTTAAAAACTCTGGGAAGTGCAGCATTTGGACTGGGAGTGCCAAAGTGCGACCTTCCCAGTACAGGAATCCCTTCTGTGACATGCCACTGGGGTCTCAGCTTCTTCTAGAGTTCTTCCTGAGACCTCCCAGGTCCGCTCAGTGGCTCTGGCCTTTTATTGAGGCTGGGTGTGTTAATTGGGGAAAGTGATCTTGCAATAGCAGAATGAGAAACAGTACAGTGTTTTGCTTATCCCTGTTAAGAGTTCATTCCTAAGCTAGGGAGATTATCCTATTTGAAGAATTTCTCTTACTATATTTAGTTCTTAAACTCCTAATCTCTGAGGTGAAGGACCAAAAGAAAGCGCATTTTACTCTCTTCTGTGTTTTAGGAACCTGCATCAATAATACATCAGTGATGATGTTCAAAAAGGGAAGTTTTGAAATTGGAGCCACAGTTTACCCTGTTGCTATCAAGGTACGAGACCTCTGAGGGCGCGTGTGGTCATTGTTGCAGCTGCTGTGAATGGGATGCAGGAAGAGAAAGGGGAGGGAGAAGGTGGCATCACCAGTCAGCGGGTTGATCCTCCAGCGGGGCAGCTTGGGCCAGGATAGTGTAGGTAGAGTGTGCTAGAGGAAGAGAAGGGACATGTTCACGGTTCAGAACCCACTGGGCTAGAAGGGACAGGAGTGTCCGAATGAGGACCATCAACCAGATCACAAGCTTGCATGTTGTCCCCCACTTATGACCTCTCCGTAAGCCTCCCAGGCGGGGAAGGTACTCCGCTACAGAGGGCCATGCTGCGGGGAGCAGGGGTGTGGCCCTGCTGGATGTGTACGTTTGGTGGAGAGGTGAGCATGTGTGGCTGCAGATATGTCCTAATACTGAAGGAAGAAGCAGCCGCACAGCTTTGGGCTTTGGTATCACTGTAAATACCAGGAGCCGCTGATAAAGATGAAATACATCTTAAGAGCTTGTCTAGGCTGTCCCCCACTTTAGGAGCTTGTACTTCAAACTCACTGGGTAAATGGGATTCAGTCAGTCATTTTCCTCTTTTCTTCCTCTCTCCGCCTTTACATCCATCTGGTTTTATGAAGGCATACATCGTGCTGTTTCTAAAAGAGTGTTATTACTCACGTTATTACGTCTACACAGCACAGGCTGTTGTCGGTGTGTTTAGTGCTTAAGCTGAAATCGCAGCTAGGTAGAACAGCAAGGACGTGTGTGCTTGTTATACTTAGCATTTAGTGTCCATCCTCTCACGGGGTCTGCGTGCCATGTGCAGAGCTTTCTGTTGAATCAGTGTCACTTAGCTCGGCCAATGCAGGGGAGGCAGGGTGTTTCTCTTGGGAAAGCCAGTGCTTCCCATCCAGCGCTCCCCTCTACCAGGGAGGCAGAGCACTGGGGCAGGAGTGCCAGATGCATAGTGGCTGGAGGAGAACTGACTGATCCATAGGTCGCAGTCCCCAAGCCACCTGTCGAGGGTACTGTGTACCGGAACAGCAAGAAAGCAAGCAGTGTGGTAGCAATGTCTGCTGGGGGAGGAGAGCCTGGGGACTGCTGTCCGTGTCACCTGCATCCCGTCCTGCGTTCAGTATCCAGTGCTCCCCGCCCGTGTGCATTAAAAACATAACGAGAAGAGCCCTTCCTTAGTGTTCGCTCCAGAACATGAGTCCTTTGTAGCTGTATCGGTGTCACCTGTGGCGGGACTAGGAGAACGCAGACTGCTGGCTGTTTCTGAACTTGCGTTTCTGACCTGTTCCTGGGTGCTACGGATGGGCCGGTGGGAACCACACTTGGGGAGCCCTGCTGTGGAGCAGTGGGTCTTAAACTGTTTTGAGACATGGACTCTTAGGACAGTTATGGCTCCTCTCCAAACAGAAAGTCCCATCAGTTTTACATATAATTTCATTCTGTCCAGATTTATTAAAACCCATTCAGGATTAAGAACTTCTCTACAACAACTTTGCTAGTTTTTATAAAGCCTTCATTGGTAACCAAATTTAGATAACCTTAGCAGTTTCAAGGCTGTTATATTTCCACCAAAATTAAGCCATTATTTGATTTTGAGAAATTTATCACGATTTTGAGTTTTTGCCTCGTTTTTCTCTCTACACTATCAGCCCAGCGTGGAACAGAGATTCCGCTCTAAACACAGGGCTCTCACGTACGATGTCAGCTATTTTATACATATAGTGCTTTATCAAAGATAACACCACTTTCTTCAAAACATGGGCATTAGTTTCTATTTAAAACTCATTCTTCTCCCCGATTTCCCTTTGCTATTACAATGTAATAGTTGAATCTAAATTTCTTCATTTAGTCCGTAATTCAGTCTAAATGTCTTCGCTCCTGCGTAGTCAGGTCCACGGCTAGGCACAATTATCCAGTCTCTGTTCGAGAATCATAAAATCTAGGCTTGAGGAGCCTGCAAGGCCTGAGGTTTGCACCCAGCCCCGACCCCTCACGTTGGGCTCCCGCAGCGTCCCCTCTGGGGCTCCTCTCAGGCTGCTCCAGGGGGAGAGGGGCAGCCTGAGAGTCTCACCAAGCCTGTGAGCCTTTCTGACGCCAGTGGCAGCCTGCTTCTGCACCATCACTCTTGCCGTTCTTCTCTTCCCGTTTCCACACTCTGTCCTCCTCTTTGCATTACGGTCACAGCCTGAGGTCGTGTCTGTGGTGGCACCTCGGACATTTGCTGGCGGTTGCAGGACACTCCGTCCAGGTGTTGTCTTCCAGGACTCCGTTCCTTTTGTTGCTTCTTGTATAACTTCCTCTGGCACCTTTCTCCCCGTCTTGCTTACCTGCTACTTCAGCTTCCCTTCTATTGGGTGACACTGCAGGTCACAGCTTCAGCCACATTTCCCACAGAATGCCACTGACGTGCAGCCTCTGCTTCCATTAGAGTCACTGGCAAAGGACAGTGTAGTGGGTCTGCTGCTTGGCAGGAAGCGCGGCACCTGCGTGGCGGAGGCCTCGGGAGCTATTGTGCGCGCGTTTGCCAAGGAGGAATGCCAGCAACGCGATCAGAGCAGAGCCTCCTGCTCTCACGGTCAGCTTTGTTAGTGGTGTCGTCACAGAAGCTTCTCAGAAGCTTTGTCATTTTCTCCTTGGTCAGGGGCACCAGAAATACTAGCAAGTTGGTGTCTTTGGGTGAGGTACGTGTAGCAGTAGGGATGAGTGAGCGACGCGGTGTTGGCAATAGGCAAAGCCTGTGTGGTGGAATGTTCTAAAGGTTAAATCTGGGGAATGGAGGTATAAGAGTATCTTACCCTGTTCTCTTTGGTTTGGGATATGCTTGAACATGTTTTAAGGATTACATCTGTGGGGTGCCTGGGTGGCTCAGTGGGTTAAGCCACTGCCTTCGGCTCAGGTCATGATCTCAGGGTCCTGGGATCGAGTCCCGCATCGGGCTCTCTGCTCAGCAGGGAGCCTGCTTCCCTCTCTCTCTGCCTGCCCCTCTGTCTACTTGTGATCTCCCTCTGTAAAAAAAAAAAAAACTTTAAAAAAAAAAAAAAAAAAAGAATTACATCTGTGAGTGAGGAAGACGTGAAATGGGTCAAAGAGGGGGCTCACTTGTTTGAGAAAAGCAGGTAGGGGAGTCCTCCCTCGTGACCTAAAGCAAAATCTTGAGTCCATTTGGGGGCCTCATGTTGCTAGAGTTCAGAACTACGCGAGCATCGAATGGCTTCAAAAGTGTTCATGGAGGGGGTCTGGGAGCTGCTTTTTGGAACTGATACTGCCCCAGGTGAGCAGTCAACACCAGTTGCCGTCGACACCCACGTTATTTTAGAATTGCTGACTTATTACCATCCAGTTTTCCACTGCTTTTCAGTATGACCCTCAATTTGGTGACGCCTTCTGGAACAGCAGCAAATACGGGATGGTAACGTACCTGCTGCGAATGATGACCAGCTGGGCCATTGTCTGCAGCGTTTGGTACCTGCCTCCCATGACCAGAGAGGTAGGTCCTCGCCCCGACACCATGCACAGGTCTTGGCTTCCTTCTGTGGGATGCCAGCCCATACTGAGGGGTCTCATTTATGCTTTCTTACAGACCGATGAAGATGCCGTCCAGTTTGCCAATAGGGTGAAATCCGCCATTGCCAGGCAGGGGGGGCTTGTGGACCTGCTGTGGTGAGTCAGAGCCAGGTTTTATCAGCAGAGTCGAGCAGGATGTGAATTTCTGAAGTAGATGCTGAATTGTTGACTCCTTTTACAAAGAATCCTCCTCTCCCTGGTGTGGAAAATTAAGCTCATCAGCCTTGGAGAATGAGCAGTGTGACTGCTTTCTCCTAGTTCAGCTCAGAAGTGCCCCATGCTGCCTTGACCTTAGAGACACAGAGCCCAGAATGCTGGGCCCAAAGCAGTTGATTCTTCGAATCTTCCGGGGTTTGTACCCATCTGCCAGGGCACCCAGACAGTCCTTGTCTCTTTAGGTGGGGGTGACTGGATGCTGGTCTGGAAGCTGCATTAACTGGTCCCTCTGATCTTGAATATTTGGTAAAACTGGGCCATCCTTAGAAAGGCAGAAGTTTCATTTATTACATTTAGTTTGTTAACCTACTAGAGCAGGCATTGGCAGACTCTCTCTGTGAAGAGTCAGTAAATATTTTAGACTTTGTGTATCGTGTGGCCACTGTTGCAGCTGCTGCCTCCGGCACCCTTCGTTTTAAGTGCAAAGGTCAGCTCTGTTGGGCACTTGACTAAAGTGGGCATTTAGGGAAAAGGATATAGAGATTGAAATTTTAAACTGACGTGGGGATTCCTAGGTAATGGCATGTCCTCAGGTATGGCCTTTTAAAAATCTCACGTTCCTCCAGCTCTCGTTGTGAGCCAGGCTCCGTGTCGCTGGCGCCGGAGAGGACGGCCTCACTCGGCCCTCGCCGTGGACCCATGCGGGATGGGGATTGTCACTCCTGTTTCACATGTGAGACACCAGAGCTCAAAGAGGTCAGGTGACTGTTTTCCAGAGTCCCCGAGTAATCAGTGGACCAGATTCTGAGCTCAGGTCTGACAGGCTGCTCGAACTGGAGTGTCAGTCCACACTCCCTGGCCGCAGGGCTCCAGGAGGACAAGTGGGGCTCCCTTTAAAAGAGAGCCCTTGCTGTGGATTGTAAAGGGCATCACACATATAAGAGCGTTGGGTGTAAGGTCTGTCCAGCGATGGGGGCGGGCTTCATCATACCTCAAAGGGGAAGTCCGGGTGTAGCAGAAATCCTGAAAAGGGACTGGGGTTTCTGTTAGTCACTGAAGGTAGGTAATGCTAATTTTAGCATGAAGGTGAGTGGGACTTTGAGGAAACAAATCCCAGTGTGGGGATAGCAGAGGGAGGTCTCGCCGGGGCCATGAGCACAGGAGTATGGGCGTGACTTGGATTCCTCTCCAGCACCATCCCTCAAGCACAGAAGAAGTAAGGACTCGCAGTTCCCTTACGTTCATTGTTGGCATGAATCTCTGGGTCTGAATTTTACAGACCATTTCACAGATCAGATTTACAGATTCATTACAGTTTCAGTCGTTCTTAAAGCTGGCTCACCTTCCATGATGCCAGAATGCCTCCTTTATCTTCAGTAAGGTGAGGGTGAACGTTTGAGTAGAAAGCGTTGTAAACTCCTTGGTAGGTAGGTTTGAGCAATGACAAAAGTACCCTGAACGTGAGTACTGACTTATGACCCCAGGGCAGGAGTGAAAGATTTAAGGCAGAAGTGGTAAAATTGGGGAGGGCCAGGTCAGTATGTGAGGTCACCCTAGGAGGGAGAGAGCCATGGAGAGCTTTTGTTTCAGAAGGGTTCTTCTGGGGTTTTGAGCAGCGTGGTGCTGTGATCTAAGGGTGGATAGGAGGCCTTCTTTGCTGTGACAGCAGACTTTTCTCTCATCAGGGATGGTGGTCTGAAGAGGGAGAAGGTGAAAGACACGTTCAAAGAGGAGCAGCAGAAGCTGTACAGCAAGATGATTGTTGGGAACCACGAGGATAGGAGCCGGTCCTGAGCCCGCGCCTTGCGCTGGCGGGAGCCACCGCTCGCAGATCCTGACCCGCGAGCCAGCTGGAGTTGCTGCCGCCGCTGCCCCTGCTGCCCCCACTGCTGCATCCTTTCCAACTCCGGGGCTCTTCAGGCCGCTCTGGATCCCAGGACTCCAGCTGTTTCAGAACTGCCCCAGGGATCCCTGGGCGCACCGTCTGCAGTGGGCACTGCCGGGGGTTGCTGCCCAGGACGAGATGCCTTCTTGTTTCTTTTACACTAAGTCCATTGGAGGAATGCCATTAAAGTCAGCTCTCCACCTGTGCACGTGTGGGGCTGAGTGGTTGGGAAGCCTTGGCCACGTGCCTGTGTTCAGGACGTTAGGGTGTCAGTCTGTTACAGATGCCATATGCCAGGGACTTTGCTGAGGAAAGGCCCCTCCGCTTGTGAGGAGAGGCAGTGCCAAGGCAGTGTGACTTGCTTCAGCCCAAACAACACCGCCCTGAGCCTCGGAGCTCTGCAGAATGGGTGAAAGGAAAACTGTTGTCTGCGGGGGCTTTTGGCAAAATGAGGTTTTAAATCCTGTGCTCCTGCCCACAAGCAGTCACCAGAGGGGATGGCAGGAAGCACGGTGGACCAGTGACTAGGGCGTGGTGGGAACCAAGAGTCATTTTGTGTTCAGACTCCAGTGCTAATCCTGAACTCCCATGTGACTTGCTCTCTGTTAACTTGTGCCTCAGTTTCCCCATCTGTTACCTGGATCAGGAGGGGAAGGTGGTCATACCTACCTCACAGGGTTGTTGTGGGGATCGAAGTGCTACTTTGAAGGACAAGTTGCTCAGTGTTACAAGTATAGGTCCATGAAACGTGGCAGGAAAGGTCTGAACTCAGAGCTGCTGCAAAGGGCTTTGAGTTTGTTTTTGTGAGTAAATAAAATGTCTTTGATGGTCAATTAATTGAGGGGTTTTCCCTTCACTCTTTTCCCCTATAAGTAGCCCTAAGCAACATGCTTCATAGAGTTACAGTCCTCTGACTTGACCATAACCCCGAGACTGTCGGGAATCCATTTGGCTTCTGGAATGAGGAATAGTACCATTCAGAAGAAGCTACTCCCCCATCAGATGTTTGCCTATCTCTCTGATGCACTTAGAATTTCTAGCACAGACAGGTGTGGAGGTTTCCACCGATGGGTGCCTGGGATTAGAGGCGTGTGAAGAGGTGCCATTTGTTGGGGACAAGGGTAGGGCAGTCCAGATGTAAGGACTGTGGGAAGCAGCAAGGTAGGAACAGAGGCTCTGGAAGGGTTCGTGAGGGGACAGGATGGGCAGGTGGTGCACTGTGGGCTTCCACACAGCCGGAGGAAAGCTGGGAGCTTCCTGGGTCTCCTGTGCCCAGCTGCAGTCACTGTGAAGGCTGATCCCAAGCCAAACAACCCTCACCAGTTCTGGCTCTCAGGGTGTACCAGTTTCACGTCCCCCCCCCCGCCCATCTACCTATCCGTCCATCCCTTCACACTCCTGCTCCTGGCTCCAGCAAGGCATAGCTGTGACACCTGTCAGGATTTGCACCAGCCACCGTAAGCGTCGCCTCTCCCAGGCTGCCCTGGGGCTGTGCCTGGGGCTGAGGCAGGAGGGCAGCCCTGCTCCTGAGACGCTGACTTGATAGCACTTTGTCTTCCCCACCCTGACTGCTTCCTGTTCCTTTACCTCCCTTACTGGCCTCCCGTTTGCTCTCACCTGGCCTGTTGCTAACCAGTGAGAAATGGTTTTTCTTTCCAATAAAAACCTTGTTTTGACTGTTAAGGAACAGCCTCTTATGAACTGTTTTACAAAGAGTAAACAGTGGTTTTCAGCTTTTAGAGGAGACAATATAGTGTTTAAAAACCATCCAGAATAATCTTTAAAATCAGTTTTTGAGGCTCAAGTTCCCTTTTTTTAAAAGTTCTTTTTAAAAAAAGCTCTCTGTTGTTTAGTACATTTACATCATGATTTTCATAGGTATGCTGAAAAGAATGTGAAAAAACTAAAAACAGAATATTAAAAATATGCCTGTCAGTTACCTAGCAGAGTATTGCAAGAGTCTGGGTTAGAATCAACTACTGTGTAAAGAAATGTGCTTGTGGAAACTAAGCAAGGGTTATTGTACTATTTTACAAAGAGAAGAGATGTGAATTACGCCCCCCCACCAGAAAAGCAATTTCTAAAATTTTTATTTGGTTCTTGTTGAAAGTATGGAGACTCATCACACTACACCACCTTTTTAAATTGGGGACCTGCGGGCCCCCCATTACCCCTAAGTCAGATGCTTGGTTTGGGATAGCTGGACAGGTTTTGGGTGGTAAAGCCTTACAACACGTAGGAACAACCACAGAATCATGTAAAGCAAAGCCAAGTACAGAAGACTCAGGATCCTAGCAGCAGTGAGGATGGTTCTGGAATAAAACCAACGGCATCAGTTGGTGGGATGAGCCCTGGCCAACCTCTAATCCCACTTCTAAACCGGCTACTCACTTACTGTTTTGACTTTATTTCTCCATTCCCTGATCCACAATTAAGGACTTGGGCTAGATGGCCTCCAAACCTCTTTCCATGTCTGTAAGTTTAAAAACCATGGTTCTAACTTTAGCTCTCATTTCCCAAGTCAGGTGAAGGGGGGCCGGGTGGATTTGAATGTGGATCTCGGAAAGCTGTTTCCACTCAACCATGAGGTATCTTTGGTCCAGCTAGTTAGAGAAGGAATTTTCTTGAAAGGCTAGTGGGATTCCCCTGTCAGAGGAAGCTCGGTAGACGGCTATGGGCCAGGCCAGATCTCAGCAGCCTCGGCTTGATGGAGCAGTTGAAGATGATGGCCTTCCAACAGTAGAACCAGCTTTCGAACCTGATTCTGGACCGCATCAGCCCCGGCTCCCTGCTGCTGCCCTGCCCAGGTGAGAAGAGGCTAGCCGGGAGGGGGCAGGGAGTGCCCCACGGAGCCCTGCGTGCCCAGCCCTTGGGGGCAGCAGCCTGCCAACAGCAGCTGTCCTGCAGAACTGTTCTGGGTCTGGAGATCCCGCTGTTCCTTCTGGGAACTTCCCGAAAACACCGTGGCCTCTGGGATCGCTGCTTCCATGTCCGTGACACACCAGCGAGAGCGAGTCCACCGTGGTGCGTGTCCCCTGGGCCTGCTGTACCTCTCAGGCAGCCAGACACGATTTCTCCCATTGCACGCACGCCTTGTGGCCTGGGACCCGCAGGCCGGAAGGGCAGCTGCATGCACACTGGCTCTTGGACAGGCTAAGAGACGACCAAGCGGCCATCCATCTTCCGTGGCGCTAACACCCCCTCTCCCCCCAGTCAATATGTCTCTCTCCGATGGGAAAGTTAATAAATTTTGCTCTAGATTAAAAGTATTGATCATTTCATTTGTAAACGATAAATAAAAAGGGGGGACTTTTCATTGCAGCAGGGGTGGCGTCTGGTGTATTTTGCCGGTGCAGTTGCGCCAGCCGTCGGGGGGATGGGCTTCTCATATGCATTCCGGCCGGCCAGCTGCATTGATTTCCTATTAGTCTCCTCAGCACCACCCAGTAACACATCATTTCAGTACCTGCTATTAATGGTCTTTTGATAAATAATCACTTGTAAGTCAATAAATTTTTATTAAACAGTGTGGCTCTTTGATTTATTAAAATCCGACCGTGTTTGTCTGGGAGAAAAGGGATGCTGAATTGAAGTGGAGGCTTTCATACATCTTCCTGACGCCGAGCAGTCACTGCACACTCCAGAGAAAAACAATTGCATTTTAACAGAAACAAAACAGCCGACTTTGGAACTTGGGCCCGGGGAAACTTTATCTTCGTCAGTCCGATCCTTACCCTACAGGGAGCAGCCGCAGGCCGGAGGGTGCCGCGTCAAGAATTTTGCTTCTGAGAGCAGTGAGGTACCTTGGCCGGGCTGCATGCGCGCGCACCCAGCGGTGGCACAGAGCCTGCACGGTCCCACAGGCCACCCCACCCTCCAGCCCTTCTGATGGAGAGCTGCACCCCTGAGCAGACACCCCCGACAAGCCGGCACTGGGGACCCATGAGAAAAGTTGGATGACAGGACCCTTTAGCTTCTATCCCAGGTCTCCCAGGTCCCATCTTGTGGCAGGAAACACCAAGAGACCGTTTATATTTTACGTAGAGATCTGGCTGTATGGATGATTTTTTTAAAGTGGGCCAATCGCCGAAGACTGGAGGTCTTTTCTTGTGAGATTGGCATTGGCATAAAATTTGCTGTAAAGGGTCGACAACTTTTTGTTGAGACCAATAGGGCCCCACGCGGATTGTCATGTATACAGAGGCCCAAACACTGAATACAGAAGCAGAACTCCCAGCCCAGACAGAAGTAGGAGAAAGGGGGGGGAAATGTGGCTTGTGAAATGCTTTTATTAAAGCTCACAGTTGGAACTCTCTGACCCTGGCCCTATCCAGGATACTTCTGTGACTCCTTTTTCCTCCCTGTTCAGTGTGACAGGTGTTAACAGGAAGATGTACAAAGCAGGGAATGCTAGTAAGAAGTCCAGGTGAGGGCTTTAATGTTTTTAAACATTTTAGGTTATTTAATGTCTAATTCACGTTTTTAAATTCTTTTAAAATGTACTTTCTTAAACCCACTGCAAGGTTGCTTGGAGTTCCTATTAGGTCCTGGTCTTGGCGGGAAAAGCTTCAAGGGAACCTCAAAGGTGAACAGGAAGCTGGAGAGCAGAAAATAAATGTGTGACCATCCCACCAGGCAGGTGAGTATGAATGCGGGTTTTCAGGGCCGTGGCCCATTCTGCCTCCACACGCAGGAGGCTGGCCAAGGAGCCCAGATCCCCCTTCCAAGGAGCTCAGAGCCTGTGCCAAAGGCTTGAGCCTCACCCCAATCCCCGGGGAGGTGTAGTGGTGTTCCCCGGGCAGGAAAGCCACAGAGCAGCATGCACCTAGCTTTCTAGAACACGAGTAACATTAAGTATATTCTGTACCTTATGTGTGCAAGACTCAAGTCCACTTTCAAGGTAAAACAGGAGACCTGTGAAATGTGTCACTTAGGGGTTTTCCCTCTAGCCTTTGTTAATTGCCCCTCACTTCACTTCCCCTGTCCATGTTCTTTGGATTCTGTTTTTAGGACTCTGGTGGGGAAGTTGGGGAAGAATCATCTTAGGGCTTCTTGAAGTTCCATGAGTTTACTTCCAGTGATGTGGAATCCAGTACATTAAACTCCGGCCCAGGGTGACTCGCTGCTGGGCAGCTTCCATCGCAGCTGCTGGCTGGGGGCCGCGTGTGTGAGGCTGGCACAGAGGAGTCACAAGGGGCTTCTGGGCCATCATAACATACCTGCACACCTGTGGGTAGAGCCATGTGCAGTAGAGGCCTGGGGAGAGTGGAGGCTGGGCAAGAGGAAGGGGGGTAGACCTGAAGCTTCCAGATTGGAGGACTTGGTAATCCTAGAGAGCTATGACAACGGGTTTCCCTCCCTTGACCCCACAGCTCCCCAAATGCATATGCATTGCCTTTGAACCCCTCCACATAGCACAGACTCAGCTCTGACTGGCTGCAAGTGAGGTCCGGAGAAGGTTAGCAGGTGCCTTGCCATCTCCTCCCATCCAGAGTTCCAGGCCAAGATGGTCCTCGGCTCCCCATGCTCCCTTCTGCCCTGTTTTCCTCGCTAAGGAGTGGTTCTGAAGGAGCGAGTGGCTGGGGGAGGTGCCCAGCCTCCCGGGGTCTCCAGTTCCCACCGCTGCTGCGCCGGGCTTGGGGAAGGACCGCCTGCACTCAGATTGATCCACCAGCCGTGATTTGTCATTCCTGCGAGGCGGACGCTGTTTTCTCTTGCTTCAGGAGGCCCCTTCGACACCTGCTTTATTTTTCTTCCTGCGCTGACGTGACGGGAGACAGGTGTTAAACTACTTAATCACTTTAAAATTGTTTTAATTTTCTGTTTTTTATTGATCTCTCCAGCACCAATTAATCAGCTCACTGGACCAGGCAGTTAGTACATTAAAAATTGTCAGGGAGGCCGTGCATCTTGCAAAATGTCTAAAAAATATTCGGCTAGCAAATTTCGTTTTTCTTGGGCATGCAACAGTCCTTGGCCCCCAGGGCTCCCACCTGCAAAGGACTTTCTGCCTCGGAGGCCTGCGTCTGGGAGTATTCAGGGTACAAGAGAGAACCGGCCAGAGAGGCTTCCATGGGGGAAATGGAAGCAGGTGCCCTTTTCCGCACTGATCTGCCACCTTTCCTTCCACTTTTGTTTTCTGTTTCTCACACAGCTGGGTCTCCTTTCCCCAAGAGTGCTGGGCAATTTTGGTGGAAGGACGCACTGGCTCTGCGACCAAGTGTCCTGACCCTCACAAGGGCAGGAATTCATGGTCTGTAACTGTCCCTGCAGCTGGGCACCCAGCCCACAGCCAGATTTCCTCTCCCTGGGACGTCGGCGCCTTTGATGTGTCCTTCTGATGTTGCCAAAGCCACCTCCCTGGGACAGGGGGCCTGCTAAACTTGGAGAACTCTGTTGGCAGGTGGCTGTGTGTCACACTGTCTTGTCCCTCGCATCCTGGCGATGAACCTGAAGCCTTTCCACAGAATGTTCAGGACAGCTCCACCCCCACGGTCACCCGGTCCTGTGTTGCAAACCTCTGGCCATTTACCTTTCATCACCCCTCTTGAAAAGTATTAACTGCTTGGCTGTACTTTCTGAATTACATAAAAACATGGACGGAATAACCAGGGGCTCCAGTATCATTTCTTGGGGGGTAGAAATTTGGTTTCTGGTGTTCCCACTTTTGCCTGACTTTCTATCACTCTCCAGAAGCAAGCGCCTTTATGCGGCAAACGAAACATCCAGCAGCCCAAGCGCACGCTCTGAGCTGACTGGGCCTTCCCAGTGGTTGCCGCCCTCCTAAAGCGTCTCCAGGCCCTTCTTCCTTCCTTCTGCTCCCAGGACTAAAGGCTGCTCTTCCCACCCCACCCCCACACCGCACCCCGCACCACTCACACAAGCTCCCCCCACCCCGAACCTTTGGGTGAGGCCCCTTAGAACCAGGGCTGGCAGCCCCCACCTGAGGAGGAATAGGGCAGGAGCCCCAAGTTGCGGGGACTCTGGGGGCAGGCTCGGTCAGCCCCTGCATGCTGGCCAGCCGGACTTATCTCCCCCAAGCACCCAGCCCCACCCGCTCTGTATTAATTGGTATATGATTGGGCCAGGCATATAATCTAGTATTGATTTTCTCTCCGGACGCCACAGCTTTATTTGCTCACATCTGCCCTGTGTTTAATTGGCGCTTTGCTCTGGAAACGAGAGATCTTATCGGCTTGTTTGGTTTCTTTTCCTGGGGCACACAGGCACGCACACACCCTTGCACTCTCAACTTGGCCAGCCCAGCCTGGCCTCTCCCTGGCCCACCACCCCCCAACAGTGAGGCATTCCTGGGGATAGGAGGAACACAGAATGACCCCGAAGGCTTCCTCAGAGACTTCCTGTCATTACACTTGACCTCACCCGCAGAGGGCGGATCCTTCCTGGTGTGAAGGTCTGTGTGACCATTACTTGGGGGGAAACACTGCCTTCAGGGTCAGACCTAGGCTCAAATCCACCTCTTGCCTCTACGTGGCCTTGACGCAAACCTATTGGATTTTCTGGCCTGCAGTATCATCTCTGAGACAGGCAGGGTAACTTTTTGCAGGATTCCTAGAGAATCACTGTCAGTCACCACACACAGATCTGGCACTCAGTAGGTATTCAGTAAACAGCAGCTCCTGGACCAGTAACGCAGGCCCCATTCAGCCTGTGCAGCTACAATGCTGACTGCCTGTCATGAGAGATCACAGCCATGTGTACTGGAGACAAAACAGTCACCCGAGGCCACGTCTGTCCGTGCAGGGTGAGGGGTGCCTGTCTCCTTAAGGCTCACACTCCGGCGAGAATCTCTGGCCCCAAGGCACTGTGGTCACCACTCACCTTGTCTGAGGCTGGCAACATCTCCCACAGTCTCCCGGCACCAGAGAACCCCCAGCCAGGCCTCTTCTGTCACCTGGCCTCCCATCAAGCCTGGTCCCAGGCCAGCCCCTGGGCTGTGGGGTTTTCTTTTTCTTTCCTCTGACTTTGGTCCTGCATTTGGGCAGGTACGCCCTGGGCTTTTTGTAGCAAAGGGAAGACATAAAGGCCAGAGGTAAACACTCATTTCCTATTGACACAACATTAATTCTCTTGCTTGGACAGGTGAGTGTGCTTTCACTCACTTGGCCAAGATTAATGATGTTTGTTTGCCTGCTCAGAGAGGCCCTAATGAGGGGTTTCTGAATGGCATGACTTCTGGGTTGGCTGTGGAGGAAGAGGCTGGCAAACGGCTCTACACCGAGGAGAGCCAGCCTCTCCCCCCACTTCCAACGTCGTTGTCGTCCCTGTTCAGGCTCTGGGGACTTTCCTGGAAGAAACAGGGACGAAAGCATTATTGGTTAAAGAATGTGAGCTCAAAGAATGTGAGCTCTTTGGGTCCTGCCCCCATGGGGTTATTACTGACAAGGAGACCTTCTCAACACCCCAACACTGGGCTGCGGTTGGCCCTCCCCCACCTATCACCTGAAGCTCTCCCAGGGGGGCCTTGTCCCATCTGCACTGGGATGAGGGAGGGCCATCACTGGGGGGCGGGAGGGTGTCAAAGGTCCGGGCCTGAAGAGCAACAGTTGCGATTGGCCAGGCCAGCTTCTAAAGAGTCACCACTGGTGGACAAGCATAAGGACAAGGGAGTATGTCCCCCTCTGCCGCCAGGAGAGCGGACTCCTGTAACTGACATGGTCACTAGACGGGATCTGAGCTGCTTCTGTATGTGACTCTGCAGCCTCAGCGCAACCTAAATAGGGCAAGAAGGAGCCCGACGGCTTGATCCTTCTTGGGCAGGACAGCTAGGTGGATGGGGTGGGGACGGTGGTGGCGGGCTGTGGAGGAACCAAGGCCCTCCGAGGGGTCCAGGCTGCTGCAAATCCATGCACTATGGGGAGGGAAGTGTCTGCAGGGGGACTGCCTCACGGTGCCGGCTGCTGGGGTAGACCAGCCAGCTCTACCAAGGCAGCGTGGCCGCAGACCCTCGAGGAGCTCAAGTGTCATCCCCATGAGAGGTAGAGGTAGAGGGCTGCTCTCGTCAGGAATCTGAGCAGGGCTCAGAACTGACCAACACCGAGGAGGGGAGGAATCGCTTAATGCAGCCCCGTCCTGTCACTAAGGAGGGTCCATTCCCTCCAGCCTGGCCATCTGAGCTGAGGGGGCAGCCGGGAGTCAAGACAGGAAGAGGGGAGCCACCAGCGGTCGGTGTGGGTGGGAGGGAAGGAGCGCTGGGGAATTCTCACCAGGGCGGCCCCCTCTGTCAGTGTACCCCAGGTGCAGGCCCCCGGAAGGACCAGCCTGTAAGAAAACAACAGGGTGGTTCGTGTTCTTTCTGTTATAAATGACAGAAACCCAATTCGACCAGCCTCAAGACAAAAGGGTATTATCTCCTGAAAGGGCTGGGGCCGGGCTGGGGCCGGACTGGGCCCGGAGGAGTTTGGCCTGAAACGGCGGCCCTCGTTCAACCCTGCTCTCCCTCCGTCTCCAGCCCAGCTTCTCCCGGGTTGGCTCCCTGCTCGGGCGGGCGCAGCCTCCCCGTAGCCTGCCTGCGCCGCAACCGGAAGCGCGCCCCGTGGAGAGGTAGGACGGGGAGCCCCGAGCACAACCTCGGTCTTTGCTCATTGGCTGCGGCTGAGCCCCGGACCAATCCCAGAGCCAACCTAGCACGTGACCGGAGAGGTGGTCTCCGCTGTTTGGCTCAGGACAGTGTCACTCATGCATCCTGGGGGTGGGGTCAGCCCGCCCAAACTCAGTCCTTCGAGAAAGAGGCGGGAGGGTTGTTTTTCCCGAGGAGAATGAGGGTGGCCTTAGCCCAAGAAGGCAAGGGTCAGGGCCAGGCCAGCCCAAGCCGCAGATGTGCGCTGCGCGCTTTGACAACTCTCAGTGAGTGTAGACGCTGCCGTTTACGGAGCAAGGCGCAGTACTTCACAGTGACCCCGCACGTTGCCGACACACCCCGCTGGTTCCGGCTCCTTTCCCCGGGCGCGTGGTGGGCCCAGCGGAAGCCGTGCGGGACGGCAAGGCCGGCGTCGCTTTCTTTTCCAGGACACAGCGACAGGGGTTTACCCATCTGCAGAGCAGCGTCTCTCCCCGGAGCCCTTGAAGGACTGACTGTATTAGACCTTCTCGCAAGCATCACAGCCACAGAGCTGACTGGGCAGCAGGAGGCCCGGAGCGTCCCGCCGTCTCGCCCTCCCTCACTGGGAGGAGGACCCACAGCCCTTGCTGCTTTGCTTCCGTCGCGGCTGCCCTCCCTGTTTGAGTCCTGGTCAGCCGCGGAAGAAGAAACCCTACGGAACCCGATCCAGGCCCTTGTGAACAACTCCGAGCCCGGCAGGGAGAGCCAGAACTGTGGGTTTAAGTCAAGTCGGGCTTCTGAAGTCACTATTAGCCAAATTTGTCCACTCCGGTGCCCTGGGGCACTGTCCCGCTTGCCCAACGGAGCCCGCAGATCCGAGGGGCCCTGGGAACCCGTATGCCAGAGAAATCACAGGTCGGGCGAACTGGGGCAACTGCCTCTGAACATCTCCTCCGGCTGTGGCGTATCTGCTCCTTCCAGAGCCACCTGCCGTCAATGGCAAAGCAGCAGAGACCAGGCCGAGAAAAATGGAGTCGACTGTAGTTGTGCGCTACAACGCATTTGATCAGTGTGTTTTTGATTAGAGGACATCATCTGGTCTTCTCGTGTCCTCTGTACCTTTCAGGTCTCTACACGCCTGCGGAGGAGACGCAGCCCGGACTTCAAAGACAAGGAGTTTTGAACTTGCATAGATCTCAGTTTCCTCATACGCAAACTGGGGCCAAAATCTGATGGCCAGTCTATCGGAGGATCAAATGAAAGCATGTTGTGGAAGGGTATGGAATGCCGTAGTGAGGATGGTATGGCCGTTTCATAGGAGCTTTCAGGCATCGCTTTTCATACAAACTCTGTAAATTCCTTTTTTTTTTTTTAAGATTATTTATTGATTTGACAGAGAGGCAGTGAGAGAGGGAACATAAGCAGGGGGAGCAGCAGAGGGAGAGGGAGAAGCAGGCTTCCCGCCAAGCAAGGAGCCGGATGGGGGGGCTCGATTCCAGGACCCTGGGATCATGACCTGAGCTGAAGGCAGATGCTTAACGATTGAGCCACCCAGGCGCCCAGCAAATCCTATAAAGTCTAATGGTTAGGTCACATAGACACAGATTATTACTAATGAAAGTTACCTTTATTCTATAGTGCTCCTTCTTATAGGACGCAGGATATAACGCTTTTGTTGAGATGTGGTATCGCATGGATCCACAGGGAATTGCGTTTTTGTTAATGGACATTGCCATTCATTAAGGCCTCTCTAATTCTTAACCACTGCCTCCCGGGGATCCCTCTGTTCCTTGTGAAGACATTCCTTACAGCACCAATAGCATTGTGTTCCTGTTCTTTCTTGGCAGCTGGTCTCCTTCTAGACTGTGATCATCAGGAGGGTACGCAGCTTGTCCTCTGTTCAGATGCCCAGGAACAAGTACGGTGCCAGGCAGAAAGCAGACCCCAGATGTTGACAGCATGGATTTTAATTTATTGATCCATATAATCCTGATTTTCTTTTTAAACGTTCATAGTCCAGCCCTCATTCAATTGGTTCCTCTCTCTTTCCCCTTTTATGGTAGTTAGAAGCAGAAGCTCCAAAGTCAGATTGGTTGAGCTGTGTGATATAGGGCGAGTTACTTAACCTCTCTGTGTCCCAGTGTCCTTGGCTATAAAATGGGTATCATATTTGTGCTTATTTTATGTGGGATGTTTCTGAAAATGAAATGAGAGAAGCCTATGGAACTAGGCATGGCCCCGTGAGTGTTTAACGAATGTGTGTGAAAAGCAAGGAGAGGTGGTAGATGGGATCGGTGCAGTGAGTGGACAGCGTGACTTTGAAGTTGAGCAGAATCACTACTGAATATCCATGGACTTGGGGTCAGACTCATATCAGTTCATTTCTCTACCTCAGTTTCTTCATCTGGAAAATGGGGACACTAAATCCTATATGGCTTTTGGAAGACAAATGAGTGGGTGTGAGTAAAGCATTTGGAAGAAGTCACTTTCATAGAAGGTGCTGGATTCTTCTTGTGCCTTATAGGGAACAGACGAATGCCTCTTTGGCATTCTTGCCTGATGCCAGAGCTCTTGGCCTGGAGTCAAGGTGATCAGAGGGGTTCCCTTAGCCTCATTCCCATGACCTCTGCCTCCCGAATGACAGAAGTCCTTCCCACCACAGGTTTGTACTAAATTCCTCCATAAACTCCCAATGCATCCTCTGAACCAGGTTGAAATGACATGAACTGATAGAACAGCACATTTCTTTTTTTTGATACCGTTTCGTTTATCCGAGCATCATCAGAGAGTGAATTGTTCTAAGCAAAATAATTTCCCGGTGAAAAGCTTTCTAAAGTACGCTTTTTCGGCACCTTACGCAGAGGATGAAGGACAGGGTTTAATCTTTCTGAGACAATCTCTGGGACATCATTGTGAACACTAACCACAGTACTGTCTTCAAATACCTCTGACCTATGTTGGGTTTTCATTCCTGTTACCAAACGCCCGGAGAGGGCTATGCGCTGGGCTTCCTCTTTGTCCTTGCGGGCTGTTGCACACACTTTAGCTACCCTGCATCTAGGCTCTGGACCTCTTCCTCTGGTCTTGTACCCCAGGGCTTCTGGCCACCTGGGAGAGCAGTACGGGTAGCTGCTTTCTTGTCCTTGAGACTTTTAAAAATGTTTCTGTGGTCACAAACACTATGACTGTCCTTATGCTCAACGGTATCAGGTGAACGACGTTTTATTGAGGCCAGACTCTGTGCTCTGAGAGGAGAAGGGTTACCCACACACATTCACACAGCCAGACCCCCTCTGGCCCCTGTCACATGGTGAATGGTGAGCCTGAGAGCCAGATGGGGACCTGGTTAAAACGAAGATCTGGGCTGGGGCCCACGGGTCTGTGTTTCTAGTAAGTTCCCAGGTGAGGCCACTGCTGGGGCCCAAATCAGGTCCCAGAGTAGCAAGGCTTCCATGCAGAAGAGACAGATCCAGACGTCTCAGGGGAAGGCAGGCCAGGCAGCCTCGTGGAACCCAGGTAGGTGGAAGTGCCCTGGGAAGTTGTGGGAACACCTCACTGCCGCAGCTGACATTTCTATGGAAGCACAATCTGCCCCTGAAGAAACACATCTGCGGGCCACAGGCAGCCCTCCACGTCTGGTAGTGCCCAGAGTTACTGGGGGGATCCTGAGTCTCAGGCAGTTTGCAGGTTAAGGAACCTGGTCACACGTGCCAGTCCCTCCACAACTTCACGGAGAGCAGGTACACTGCTGGGGCCAAACCACTGATGGAGCCGGGAGCTGGTCCATGGCGGGTAAGAACCGTCTGGCTCTGACGCTCCCTGAGGGCAAGAACTTGAGGAGGGAGAGAGCAGAAGCATTCTCATATTTCAGTGCCCACGCAGGTCAGCTCACTCTAAGAGATTTCCTTTCACCTTTTCTGTCTTGCGGAGTGTGGTGTCAGGCCCATTTTACAGATGAGGAGACTGAATTTCAAGAGGTTAACTAGCTTGGTCACATAACCCAGCTACTAGTTGGCGACAGGAGGACTCACTCACAGCCTCAAAGCCGTCCTTGGATGATGCAACCGGTCGAGTGTTTCATTAGTTCTTTCTTTTTTTTTTTTTAATTTTTAAATTTTTTTATAAACATATAATGTATTTTTAGCCCCAGTGGTACAGGTCTGTGAATTGCCAGGTTTACACACTTCACAGCACTCACCATAGCACATACTCTCCCCAATGTCCATAACCCCACTGGTGTCTCATTAGTTCTAATCTGACCGAGCCCCCTTGAGGTCTGTGCAATTATTCCTGTCTCCCAGATGGGTATACTGAGGCTCTGCGGCAGAGCGACCAGCCCAAAGGGCAGTGGAGCCAGGATGGAACCAAACACCGTCCTCTATGTTGTGCGGCAGGAAAAGGGCTCGGGTCAACTGGTGTCCAGCTTCATCCCCTAGAGGGACCTGAGTAATGGGGAGGGGCTGCTGGAAGTGGAATTCCAATACCCTGTCTCCTCTTTAATGTCCCCATCAGGATGTGGCCATCCTCAATCTAGTAAGACACTGCCATGCCCAGACTCGCACCCAGCCCAGCTCGGACGTGTCTCGTGTCCTTCTAACACCAGCAGCCACGATAATGGGGCCTGTGGCAGAATCTGCGCCTGCCTGTCCGAGCCTACTGGGCTGCCCATCAGAGCAGGACTCTGTGGCTATTGGGAGCACAGGCTTTGATTTCTTCCCTCTTGTCTCATCCCTGAAAAGTTTGCGATTCGGCAGGAAAGGAGTCGCAAGAAGCACGGATTGCCAAAATAACTTGGATTTTTGCTGCACTCAGGATGTATAGGAAATCCCTTTGATAACCAGGCATAAAATGTCTAGGGCTTGTGATTTCTGTATGAGAGATGAAGGGCATAGCTTTGAGCTCTCCCCAGCAACACACAAGCACACGCACATGCACACAAGCACACAGGTGCACACACGCATACACACATGCACACAGGTGCCCATCTGCAGAGAACCAGTCTTGTTCCAATTACCCTCAGGAATCTGGACCATTCACCTCGGGCTCTTCCCCTGCAGTGGGTGCGGTGGGAGGCACCAACTCTGCCTGTGCTCAGGTGGTAGGGGGTGGGGGGAGGGGTGGAGTCTTGGAGCCAGAGGTCCCAATGGCAGATGTCCCAGAACTTTGAGACTGGAGAAGATTTTGTTTAGCTCAGCAAATGTCTCCCCAGGGAAAAACTTCCCCCGGGCTTGATTTAATACTAATCCCAAATGACTAGAATCAGACATGCAGGAATCACACACAGCTCTAAGAGAGCAGTTGGGATTATAATACACTTACAAAAGATGGAGACAAGCTCTGTTTGGGGGCGGTCACTGGCCTCCTCCTCTATACCTGCTTCCTGACTATACCTGATTATGTTAGCAGCCTCCTCCCAGCCCGCAGGTTCCATGCTCTCCTCCAAGTACTCGGGGAGACACCAGGCCACACCCGGCTCCCAGGGCCCACGGAGGTTTTTCATCTTGGGGGACTGTGTTGTGACTCCCCAGGAGCTCCCAGGCTGCTGTCCCACCTGCCCCAGCCTGGCTGAGCCCCCCTCCAGCCCCCCACCCCACCTCCCCGCAGGCCCCACATGTCAGCGGAGGGCTCCTCAATGCCGCCTGTGGCCAGGAGTTTCCAGAGATGATGCTCCATTCTTCCCAGCTGTCTTCTTGTCTCCTTCCTGTCTCCCACCTCACCTCCAGGGACACTGAGTGTGGCCATCGGTTTGGTTGAGGGTTAGAGCTTAAAAGCATACCATGTTTTCTTGTCTGTCACTCCTGTCCTCTGGGGACAGTTTGGTGCCTCGGTCTCCAAGAGGCACGAGCTGGGGTCTTCCTCCTGCCCTGTTCCCACTCCAGGCTGAAACCCCGGGGCCAAGTTCTCCCGCCCTGGGGGCCTAAGGGACGGACTGGAGGACCTGGAACAGCAAAAGGAACTCAGGCCATGCTGGTGTTTGCCAGGATCATTCAAGTTGAAAGGTTCTGAAATCACAGCTTGTTTTGCCTCTCATTTTACAGAAAAGGCTTTGAGGAGCTGCTTCTGGAGCAAGAAGACGTGAGAGCCTTGGAATCCGCTCTCAGCTTGGTCACCTTCCCACTTCTGGGACTTGGCTTAGGTACCTTCTGAGCCCTGGTTCCCTCATCTGGGCGACAAGCGTAATACCTACCTCTTAAAGTTCCTTGTGAGGTCAAGTAAGGTCATTCGGGCCTTCCACGTGGGAGAATTTAGTAGGGGTTGTTCAATTAACATTAGTGCTTCTATTCTGCCCCCCCCCAGTGTTCTTTATGGTACCTACTTCCCCAAATGGACCTTTTCCCCCACTAGGCTATTAATTCCTGGAGGTCAGGAACCCTGTTCCAGTCTTGGGTTTCTCAGCACCTATGACAGTGCCTGGCATTGAGCCATGAGATTTTAGCTTGACCAGTGTGATGCCAGGTTTCCAGACTCCCTGAGCTCGAGCTCAGACCCGCCTATCCTGGGAGTGGAGAAGCTTGCCCCGCCCCCCACCCTGCCAGGGCCCCTCATAGCCCCCATGGCTGGGATTCCTCAGCCAGTTTCACAGAAGCACAGCAGCCATGGGGAGGTTTCTGGGACTTTTATTTTTATTCTTTATATTGTCAAAGCCAGTAAAGATGGGCAAACGCTGCATCCCTTTTGGGCTGCCAGCCCCCACCCGCCTCCCTCACCCCTCCCACCTGCCGGCCACTATGAGTCACCTGGGCTAAAAAATGCCACCCAGCCAGTGTCCAGCACTGAACCACCCCCCACTGCCAGGCTGCGGGCAGTCTAAGGAAAGGAAGGCCCGGAGCAGGAGTCCATGCAGGCCCTGGGTGCAGCCCATCCCTGCAGGGTCCTCCCCTTTCCTGTGTGGGCCCCAGTTGGCAAAGCAGGGGGTTCTGAAGTCCCTTCCAGCCGTGCCAAGCTCCCCTCTTTCCAGGTGATCTTGTCCATTGTATCAGCACAGAGGGAACCCTAGGTGGGCGGCTCTGGGCGGGGGCAGCATCCGCCCCTCAGATTCTCTCATCTTTTCTCTGCCTCCTCTGCCTTTCTCAGCCCAACGGAGTGTGTGTGGGGGGGGGGGCTGTCTTGTCTCTTTCTGGGGAATCCCTGCTGAGGGCAGAATGGAGGGAGAAAGGGGTCCGGGAGGACTTGGCCCTGGGGTGGTGTGTGATCCTGGAGTTAGGGTGTCAGGAGCGTTTCTCCTTCGCTGGGACCCACTTCCCCTCCCTGAGGTGGATTTCCTCCAGCCCGGCTTCTGTCATTCGTTCTGGCCCCTCCAGGGGGATCCCTCCTACGCCAAGGTCGGAGGAGGGTACCTGGACATGCCCTCTTTTCTTCTGCGGTCAGCCAAGAGCCCACTCGGACCCAGCACCCTGGTCTCTCAGCTCCCAGACCAGAAGGGAGACCTCTGCCCCGGCCAACTGCCTCCGAGGGTGGGCCCCCTGCAGCAGCTGGATCCCAATGGCATGTCCGGAACCCCCAGCCACTTTCCCGGTGGCAGAACCCGGTCATTTGCATCTACCTGTGCACTCAACGCGTTTGCGGAGCGGGCAGGGCAAGGCCTGGGCCCCAGAGGAGCGGGATGGCCGGCCCGGTGGCGCGTCTTACGCGGCTTGGACCTCCCTCCCCGCTCCCTCCTCCCTCAGCGGGGCTGGCCCCACAGCCGCCGCCCCGGCCCGCGCCCCTTGGCCTCCTCCCTCTCGCCCTCCCGCTGCTTCCGCCTCCACCTCCTCCTCCTCCGTGGGGGGGGCCCCGGAGCCCCGTGCGGGGCAGCGGAGGGGCTGCAACCGGGGGACGGGGACCGGGACGGGGACCGGGAAGGGGGCGGGGACGGGGGCTGGCGTCAGACGCTGTGGGCGCCCAAGCTGAGCACCGAAAAGGCGGCGCGGTGCTTGCGGAGCAGCAGCCGGATCTTCTCGTCGTCGGAGTCGGGGTCCAGCGGCTTGTTGTACTCGTCGTCCTCGTTCTCCGAGGCGGCGCGCTCCCCGCCCGCTCCCGCGCCGCCCGGGGCCCGGGGCGTGGAGGACGACGGCTCCAGGGCGCTCTTCTTCCGCCACTTGGTCCTTCGGTTCTGGAACCACACCTGGGTGGAGAAGGAGGCTGAGGATAGTGCGCCCACAGCGCACGCGGGGACCCCCTTAAGGAGGGTGACCCCACCGGGCGGCAAGGACCGTCGATCCTTATTTTTATAGTAAAATAAATGGCTCAGTGATAGACCAGGTGGTAATATTCACGCCGTTTGTGCGGCGGGAGGTGGCGGGTAAAGTAAAAACGAACGCGGGTCAGTGCCGCAGCCCTTTCTGCTTAGCCAGACTCTCCTCGCGGTGGATCTTCTCTTTTGCCACCCCGGACACTGGGATGGAAGATGCCGGAATGCCCAGGTGGGGGCCTTCAGTAGGTGCTCAAGGGTGGTCCCTTCTTCAGCTCCATGGACCTTCCCTGAACTTCATGAGTAATTTCCCGTAATTATAAAAGTAACGTATTTTCATTGCTTAAGATAGTTGAAGAATGCAGAAAAGTACCTAAAGAAGCAGAAAAGTATAGAAGGGGTCCCTCGCTTCCCTCCACTCGGATTCGGCAGATCCGAAGTCTGCGGAGGCAGGTGGCTGGCGAGGCTGGCCCAGCCCAGAGGTGGTCCCAACCCGCCCTCATGCTTCCCTCTTCTACCCTTGAACCTGTCACCATGTCACAGAGCTGGGCAGTTCCGTCACAGCGTTCTTTTGGGAGGCCGCCCACCCAAAGTATCTCAGGAGAGATCTAGCGTCGCGGTGGCGTCTGGGAGCCTGGCGGGAGAGGCCCCGTCACTGACTTTAGGCTCCGTGGCTGTGGCGGGCTGTGTGAGCACGGCCCTTGCCTGCCGTGTGGAGGCTGCCTACCCCCTTACCCCATCCAAGCTTCATTTGGATGCACCTGAAAGGAGATGTTATCTCCACCTTATTGGCAAACCAAGGCCGGCCCTCCTGCCTGCTGGTGCAAGCCTGTAAATTCAGTTCCAACATGGCCCCGAGACTGACTCCTGATACAGGCCAGAGGCCGCCACCAGCCCTCGAAATTTCTGGTCAACGCTGTGCAGAGGAGGGGAAAGCATTAGGTGGATGTCGCAACTTTGAGCCCCAACTCTGCACTTACCAGCCTAGTGACCCTGAGTGATAAAAGACTCCCCACCTCCAGGTTGCTGGGAGGCTTTAAATGAGCTCCTGAATTCAAAGTTCTCCCAACACACAGATGGCAGTACTGACAGCCATCTTTTAGGTTATGGTCATTATTGCCATCTCTGGGGTGAGGTGGGCAGGCCGTGCCCAGACAGCAGGACAGCTTCCCACTGAGAGCCGGAGTCACCCCCGCAACCCTCCCCGCCGCTGCCAGAGAGCAAAGCTGCCTTTCCTCCACTGGCTGGCTGCTCCCTGGAGGGCAGACACCTTCTCCTGCAGAAACTCACCTTGACCTGTGACTCAGTCATCCCCAGTGAGTATGCCAGCCGTGCCCTCTCAGGGCCAGCCAAGTACTTGGTCTGCTCAAAGGTCTTCTCCAGGGCAAAGATCTGGTGGCCCGTGAAGGTGGGCCGGGTGTGCTTTTTCTTGTGGATGCTGTCGCTCAGGGGATCTGAGGCTGGCAGGAGGAGGAGAGTGTGTGGTTAGCAGGATGAGTAGGGTACAGCCCTATCCTGCATTTCCCACGAGGCCAGCTCCCTCCTACAGAGAAGCCACTGAGATTGTGGGGGCATTGTGACACCGCTAACAAGCAGCATTCCTGGCGTTCAGACAATAGTGACCATGACCTCTGCCCCGTCTGGATGGACAGGGACCCCCAAGAGGGCACCTGGCCCAGATAAGAGCTATTTAGGGGGAGACGGTGCTTGAAGACTGCCCTGGGCTCCTTCGCTCTGTAATGTTTTTCCTACTCAGTGATGCTGCCTTCTCTCCAGGGGCAACACCAGGAGGCTCTCCCGGTCTTCTCAGTTTTCTCACCAAGACACCAAGACAAGACACAGACCTTCCCCCAAGAGTCAGGGCCCCAGGGGGTCTGGGAATTCCTTCCCCGCCTAATCCCTTGTTCTTGGGGTCCCAATTTCCAGGTTCCTGGGAAAACCAGCCCTTTAAGCCCCAAGTTACTGCACTCCCTTGTCACCAGCCTAGAGGTCATGTGACCCCAACCACACAGAACTAGGACCCTGCCTCCTGCTTGGCTAGGACAGCCGCTCAGGCAGGAGCAGGGCTGGAGGGCAGCAGGGCTCCGGGAAGGCAGAAAGCCCACCTGTTGGGCCTTGTTCCGTGCAGCCCAGCAGCTCATGTTCTGTCTCCTCATGTTACAGAGAAGGAAACTGAGGCACTGGTTGGGGCAGAACCTTCCCAAAAGACTTTCCTCTGAGTCCTCTGTCCCTTTGTGTCAATTCAGCCACTGACTTAGATATTTTCCTGTGTGTGGCCGTGCACTTGGGATTGAAGAGTAGGAGTGTGGAGAGAGTATGTGTGGTGGGGGGAGGGGGAGATGGAGGTGAGAGAGACCAAGGCCCAGAGCACCCCCAAAACCAGTTCTCAGAGAGGAGGTCTTCACCTGCGTGGAAACTGCCATGCTTCAGGCTGAGTGAGGGGTGCGCTGTCAGGCAGTGTGACCACCCCGAGCAGCACAGCAGATGGGGAGGCAGGCGTGATTCGGGGTTTCCTTGGTGGGCCCCAAGCCCCTATTGCAGTGGGGCAGCCCCGAGGTCAGAGAGAAGCGGAAGTTCCCTCCGCCTCTGCCCTGGCTGGGCCTCCCTGGCACGGGGATGACTCCTGCAATTCCTGTCACCTCCCTGCCTCCCAGGTGAGCCTCACCTGCCCGTGCACGACCTGCCACCATCTCTGGGCCCTGCCTGGACCCCTGGGGTCCCCACACCCATTCTCTGAAAACAGATTTGGGCAAGGTAGGATAGGGTGACCCCCCACCTCCAACAGCTAGGACCAAGTCTGACTGGACTCAGCAGCTGCTCGTGGAGGCTGGGCGGTCATCACTGCTCCTGCTGCCATAAGCCACGAGGAGGATGGTGGGAAGCTGCCCCCTTGATGGCGGGCAGGACCAAGATGGAGTCGGCGTGCATGCCGTGGCCCTGAATGGTGTCAGGGCAGGAATGGGCTCTCTGGGAAGGTGACGCTGGGGCAGCTTCTCACAGGGGACAGCATTGGTCCACTTTGGGTGAAGATGTGACATGGGTTCTGGGTGGGAAAAGGAACCTGGGCGGCCGGGTGGACCCTACATAGGGCAAATGTGGGTTATGTGGTCTTCTCCAGCCCAGGAGACCCCCGGGTTTTCTGGGAAGGCAGCTGAGGCGGCCACTGGTAAGGGTAGGGAGTGAGGGGCAAGACACCTGTCCAGGTAGAGCTGGAGTGGGTCCGGGAGGGGAGAATTCAGTTGTGTGCCCCAGTGAGCCATGGATCCGGGTGGCTGAGGAGAGGTGGACGGCAGGTATGGACTGCCCTGTGAGCCTTCCCTTCGCTTCCCACACCTCCTCCTCCCCAGATCCTGTGGGTGGTGGTGGTGGGGGGGACCTGGGGGCCGGGGTGGGGGGTACGGAGCCTTGCCCTGTACTCACTGTTGCTGCACTGCCTCCCGCCTCGCCAGTCCTGGCCCGTGTCCGCCCAGCAGTTCCGGGTCCGGGTGGGGTACTCATTGCCAGCCTTGGGAAAATTCCCCACCTGGGGTCCATAGTAGACCCCCTGGGAGCTGAGTCCACCAAAGCCTGCCACGTGGGGGTAGCTGGAGAGGAGGCTGCTGTTCGGCGTGGCCACGGGCCTGCTCAGGATGTCCGTGATCCCGTGGGGGGTGCCGGCGGCCAGCTGGGGGCCCAGCCCCGGAGGGCTGAGCTTGTAGAAGGAGTTCTGCACGGAGTACTGGCACACGGGGGCCTTCATCTCCGAGAACTGAGCCAGTGGCGTGTTGTTCAGCAGGAACGTCCCCTGCAGGTTGGACTCCATGATCCTTGGGTCAGGGCGAGGGAAGGTCAGAAGCCCAAATCCAGGCCCCCTAAAGCCAGAGACCCCGAGCTCTGACCCAGAAGCCCATGGCAGGTTTGGAGGGTCAAAAGCGGCCCGAGCCCCAGACTGCCCTCCTACCTAAGGCATCCGGCCCGGCCCTGGCCCGGGGGACCAGCACCTACGTCAGCAGCTCGGAAGTCAGGTGCTCCTGGAGCAGGTGATAGGCCTCGCCGGCGCCCCTTGGCTCTGTCCCTGTCCCTCCTGGAGAAGGGTGGCTCCCCAAGCCTCAGCTCAGACCCCTCCTCTGCCTGTGAGTCTGGGGACCCTCCATGAGAAGTTTTAAGTTCAGGGAAGCAATATTTCCCTGATAAAGATATGGCCCATTAGAATACAGACCCGAGACTGGCTGAGCTGTGAGAGGCGCGGTGCCATTGGTCGAAACCCACACAGGCCTCACATTGGCTTTTCCAAGACAAATTGCACTTTGAAAGATTGACTGTAAAATCAGCCAGGGTGTGTGTGTGTGTGTGTGTGTGTGTGTGTGTGAGAGAGAGAGAGAGAGAGAGAGAGAGAGAAGGAAAGAGGGAGGGAGGAGAGAGAGGGTCTACTTGCTCCTGGTCCCCCAAGCACAGCATCTAGGGAACGGAGGGTACCTGGGGCCCCCAGAGGCTCCCGAGGCAGCTGGAAGTTACAGCTCCTGCAGCTGCTTCCCTGAGGGTGAGGAGGCCAGGCTCAGGAGGCACTGTCCCGGGGTGCCCAGACCCCTTTATGTGCAGTACCCAAGCCAGCGGAGGAGTATGGAGTCTGAGTGTGGATGCTTCTCTTCCTTTCTCTGAGCTGGGATGGGTAAGTGGGGAGGCTGGGCTTTGGCCCGGGGTGGTGAGGGGTGGGGATGTGAGTCTCTGCCCCTGGTCTGAGAGCCTGGGAGTGGGAGCCTGCCAGGAGACTGGGGCGGGGGAGGTGGGGTATGGTGGGGGAGTGGAGCCTGGCCCTGCTGGGCCTGTGCTCTTCCCACCTCTGCCTCTGAGCAGCTTTCCTGATTCCCTCTGTTCTTCCATCTAACTCCTCCGAGGAATCATGTGTGCCTCTGCTGGAGCCAGTGCCGTGTTCTGTCTGGCTTGGCACCTGGGTCGGAAAGCTCTGATGACTGCGACTGCTGTTGATTCAGTGGTGGGTCCCCCTGGCAGGCATTTGGTTGGTGCCCAGTCATTATTTGATGGTGGGACACCCATATGCCTTTCTTTCGAATGGATTTTTACAATATGCAATGTTCTACTGGGGGCCATCTTCCACTTTACAAACAGGGAAGCTGTGGGGAATACTCTGTTGTTTTTGTATGGGCAGTTCTTGTTTTTGTTTTTTAAAGTGGAAACCAGCATGCCCCTGGTCTGAACGTGTAAAATGACAGGACATTAGGGACTGTCAGGCAGACAGACTTCTGTCCCTCCTCTGCCGGGCAGTTCCAAAGCCTTTCCGGAGCAGGCTGTGGGCTCCTTGGCAGTCTCAACACGCCGTGGTCCCACTGTGGCAGGTGGGAGAAAAGAGGGGCCCTTCGCTGGCCTTCTCCTTGGCTTCTAGTTGGAGATCTGGACCCAGAACTTGGGGAGGGCTCCCCTCTCACACAGAGCCTGCCTCTCCCGATGCGGCTGGTATGTTCCTGGTGGAACAGGCTGCTCTGAGCCATGTTCTCTGTAGTGTACATGAGGTAGGTTAATGCAAGAAAGACCTTACACAGGCTGTAGAGATTATTTCTCTAGAAGTTTAGACTAAAAACGGGAAAAAGGGATCTTACCCCTCTGAGTTGGCTGGGCTACTAGGCTGCCCATCACAACTGTTTGGGAGACTTAATTCTGATTTGGCCACCTGACCCCACCCCCACCCCGCCCCAGGCAACTGTGATCCTGAAACTACGAATTTTGAAACCCCCTGGGCCATGCAGTTGAGGACCCTGCGACTGTGACTCAGTCAGCCCCTAAGGATGGGAACTTATGAGGAAGAAAATCTGCAGCAAATGATTTGATTCTTACTTAATGCCAAACTTGACAAAGGTATTCACATTTGGGAATCCCAGGATAAAATACAGAAGAGACTTTAGCAACTGTTTAATCCATTCCCGCATTTGACAGATGAGAAAACTTAGGCCATCTGGGTGACCGGCCTCATGAGGTGTTAGGAACTATGGAGGAACAGGGCAATCTTCTCAGAAGTTCTTGAACTTTGAATGACATTGAGTGCAGAGGCCGGACACCTTCATGAGGGGCGGGGACTGGGGGTGTCCCCCTTACTGTATACTGTGGGTTCAGCCATGCACCCTGGGATGTGCGGTGCCCCCCCTCCACCCACCTTGGACTTGCCCCCATCTCATGGTAATCCTTAGGAGACAGAAATCTGTCCTACCATCTACCCCCACCCCCCAGGCGATGCAGGCCTCCCTGCTGACTGATCCCACTTCCAGACTCCTTCAGGCCCCAACCCCAGCTTCACTCCTGCCCCAGCCACCACCACCCCCTCCCAAATTCCCCCAGGGCCGAGCCAGGAAGGAGAGATGGAGTCCTGTGCTGTGAGTCCATTTCTTTATTAATTTTGACATTTGTTCAGCTGGTGTAGGGAGAATGGTCTATACATCCGAGTGGGGTGGGGGGATTCCCTCCCGATAACAGAGCATTGGGGAGAGTCAAGAAAAGAGTCATTTTTCATAACAATTAAAAAAATCAAGGTAATTCCAAAACTTCTAAAAAGCGTCTAAGGTGCAGACTGCAGCATTCTCTAGGCATCGTGTGGAGACCCCAAACTCCTCCTCTAACAGCTCCTACTAGCAACTGGAGCGCGCAGCCATGCCGCCCAAGGCCTGGGGCTGGCGGGCCAAGCAGCCATGCCAGACGCAGCGGAAGGTGCCAAAGCATAGCCTGGAGCCGCGGGACCCCCGCGGGGGCTCTACGAGGGCTAGTGGGGTGGGCTGCGGCGGCGGCCTGGGGGGACGGCGCGGGGTGGAGGGGAGGAGGCGGGCCCTGCGCCTGTCTTCCCGCGGCGGGGCTCCCGAGCGCCGCGCCCGCGCCCCCGGCGCCCCACTCCCCGACCCCCAACCCCCGTCCGAGCTCGCCGGCTCCGGCAGATGCGCCTCTCCGACCCCGGCCCGACGCGGAGGAGCGCGGCACTAGGAAGCCCCGCCGCGGGTGCCGGGGCCGCAGCCCTGGGCGCCCCCTTGGCCTCCGCGCCCGGGCCTGCCCCTCGGAAGGCGGAGCGCCAGCCGCCCGGGCGCCCCGGCCGCCCCCGGGCGCCCCGGCCGCCCCCGGGCGCGCGGGGCCCGCGGCCTCCGCCGGGAGAGCAGTGCGCTGGTGACGGGCACCAGGGCCGCGGCGCGCGGTCGTGGGGGGGCTTCTGTGCTACTTGGAAGGTCTGATGTGTTTGCGGTCCCCTCCGCGGAGCGGCGGGGAGGAAGGCGGCAGGACGTCCACAAACAAAGGCTCTCACGAGCGACCCGAGCCCGCCGGTCTCTCTCCTGGCCCTAGAGGGCGCCCGCCGGGTCGGGCGGGGCGGATTGTGCTGATTCGGGCCTCGCTCTGCCGGAGGCGCCACTGTCACTTTAAGGCTGTCCCCTGGTGGCACCTAGGCGAGGAACAGAGGAACAGCCAGCCGCCGGCCTCCTTCCTGCCCTGACCGAGGGCCTGGCCTAGGAGGAGCTCCTTCCTCGCCCGGGCCTCCAGGTGGCCAGCTGCTCTCTTCTGCCCGGCTCGCCCCTCCCTGCGCTGTGGTCGGGAGTGGGGCCCTCGCCCGCCTCTCCGAGTAGGGCAGAGGGGCTTGGTCAGAGTGGGGCCACTGAGGCTGTCGGGCCTTGGCCCCTCATCCTGTGGGCTGCCTGGACTTAGAGCACCAAGTTGGCTCTGGGAGACCTTTTTTGGGGGGGGGGGGGGTTGGTGGCTGACTTCTAAGAACTGGCAGATATATTCACTAGCCCTACTCACTTCCTTCCTCTTTCACTGAAAGACAGGCTGTAGCTCCTTCTCCCGCAGCCTGGAGAAGTCCTCAGGAGCTGAGCTGTTAGTGCTTTGTACATACTGCTAAAGTGTTTCTATTGGTTTGCATAGTATTTATTGTTTTTTCATTTACACAAGGCTGATAACTGTACAGTTTACACTTTGAACACAGACTATGATAGAAGTGCTTGAAGATATAGGAAACCTCTTCTCTATTGAACATGCTGGTGCGATCCTGGGACAGCAGCCACTGGCCCGCCCCCAGCTGAGAGAACACCCTTTCAGAGGGGGCATGGCTCCCTTGGAGCCCTACAGCTGAGCCTTGCAGGGGGCGGGGGGTCCTCGCCTCAGATTCTTAAGTCCCTAACACAAGGAACCCTGAATGCACTCTCAAGGTAATGATTTTCCATTGGAAGATGATTAATACTGAAACTGGCAGAGAGAGAGAGACAACATAAAAAAATTCCAGTTTGTCCACAGGAAAGTCTATCCAGCTTCAGACATCACAGTAAAATCTGTGTCTATACTGAGGAGAGGGGAGAGGTGCTTGTGTGTGTGCATGTGTGTGCCTATGCGCATGTCCCGAATGTCATGTAGAACGGTCTGGGAGGAGTGGCCCCCTGGGGAGTGGGATGGGATGTCACAAATGGAATGGAGGTGTGTGTCAGTGGGGAAGGCTGGCAGATGAGGTCATGGGATTAAGGTGCCGAACTGATTTTGTGCCTAGTTTTCTTTTTTTTTTTTTTTCCTTTCCAGGAAACCCACATGGATTTCCTACAGATGAGGTTGAAAACAAAGTACCCTGTAACAAGTCAAAATTAAAATGATTTTAAAAAATAGATCATCCCTAAGCACAAAAAGAGCCCTTGTTCACTTTCGCGTTCACGCGCTCTCCCGTGCTGGTTTTCTATCCCTCTCTCTCCCCACCCCCCTTCTTGAGGCGTTTGTCCTGATTCCCAACAGAGATCCATCGTTGCTAGAGGCAGGATTGAGGACTGTAGGTCATGCGTCTACAGTCAGTCGTTCATGCGAATAGGAGACTAAAGGAAGTCCCTTACAGAGATCATGCCGTTAGCCTAGAGGAACAGATGCGCCACTTCCAAGCCCTCCGCTCCAGCTCTCCTCCCGTGTGCATGGCAGAGTGTGTGGAGTTCAAGGGTTGGGTGTCGAGGTGTGATCCTGAGGGACACAGAGAGAGAAGGAGTTACTTAGGATCTAAAAGTCCAACTCCCAGCAAAAACCCCAGCTCCTGAGTTCTGCCCCGGGGGCTGAGGCAGGGTGGGATTCAGGCAAAGCAGCCTCCCCAAGCAAGGCAAGGAAGTGAAAGACTGAGCGCAGAGCCCCTGACCTTCCTGAACCCCCAGCCAGCCTTCTCCCGCTCCCCAGCCCAGAGGCTCTCTCTCAGGGGTGGCTGCCCAAGCCTGCCTGGATCCCCAACCCAGGGGGACAAGCTCCCCAGAAAACCCTCCTGTGTGTGCGCTCTGGGCCTCGGAGAGGAGGCAGGAGGCTCCCACGCCTGTGGTCGCTTGGGGAGAAATCCCCTTGAGTAGATCCTGGGACCTGGGCAAGGGGTCAAGTTCATAAGCCAGGGCATGTGCTAGGAAATGGAGCGGTGCCCTTCACTTTTTCATTTCAGTTCAGCCAACATGCATGGATGATGTCTGTCAGTGCCAGCCCTGGGGACCCAGAGATGAAGCAGACATGATCACAGCCAGCCTCAGGAGCTTGAGGCCTCAAAGGACAACAGCCTCTCTTTGGCTCTGGTCTACAAGCTCTTACTGTCAAGTGCCTTTGGCTCCTCTCCCCATGCCCTGGGGATGGACAACCTCTGCAGTGGCAAAGAGATTCTTTTTTTTTTTTTTTTTTTTAAAGAGATCTTGGGGAAAAAAACCAGGTATATTCTTCCTAGGATATTATGTATCTTAGGCTGGAGAACAGCAGCTCTGCCTGCAGAGTGAAGCCCACTTTCTGCAGCCTGGAATTCACAGAGAGACACCGCTCCAGCCTCCCCGCCCCCACAACCCCACGCCCATGGTGCCTCCTCCTTCTCCTCCACCCTGGGGTGAGCACTCCGTGTTTCCAGGACTAGCCACTCAGGATTCTGCCTGCAGGACCTTGGGACAGATGGGGGAAAGGAGCACACTGAAATGAAGAGGAGATGACAATCTCCTGGGTGGGGTAGGAAATGACAGAGAAAGGCAGAAACTCATGCCTTGACAGAGCAGTCCCCAGACAGGGAGCTGTCCCCGGCCCTGCAGGTGACATGGTTATGGAGGAAGCTGGAGGGGGTCAAGGTGAACTCAACTCTGAGAGTGGTTCTCCATGGATGGGAAGGCCGGGCTAGTCTCCTTGCCACACAGCGCAACACCAGGACTTCTGCTGCTGCTGTGGCCAGAAATAGCTGTCACCCCAGAGGGCAAGACTCTTTCGTCCCTGCCTGGGCTTCTCTATGGGCAGCCTGGTCTCCCCCAAGCCTTCCGAGCACACGGTGCCCATCAGCTTCCTGCCTTGTTCGAGGCCATCCCCTCACGGATGGCGTCAGTCTGCTCTCTGCTGAAGCTCTGCTCACCAGCCTCAAGACCTCTCCTCCAGGAAGCCTCCTTGATAACCCCCGCTCCTTGTCATTTCTCTCGTCTCAGCTCTGGAAGCTTCCCACTCACTCTGCTACCTTTTATTCAGAGCAATCACAGGGCATAGTGGGTAAGAACAGGAACTCCAAAGCCAGCCAGGTTGCCCGAGTTCATATTCTGTCTGCCGATTTCCCTAGTCCTGTTACTTACACTCTCTGTGACTCAGTTTCCTCCGCTGTAAAACGAGGGCAATGATAAGCTGTAGCTCATTAGATGGCGGTGATGTTTCAAAGAGCTCGGGACAGTGTATGTGGATGCGTGCTCTGATGGGCTCTCCTTCCTGTCTCACACCTGCTGCATCTCCCCAGCTAGAGCAGAAACACTCCGAGGGCCAGGGCCCGGCCTTACCCTTCCCAGGGGTCTGTGCCCTGCTCCAGGCTAAGCACGCCTCAAACAAGAGACCTCGTAAAACCCTGAGCCTGGGGAAGACAGCCGACCATCTCCCGCTCTTCTGCCTGGACACAGAGCGGCGGAGAGAGGCCAAGGCTTAGACAGCATTCTCTGGTGACCACTTTGAGCAGAGACTCCAGGAGGAGCAGTGATGGGTCTAGTGGGGGCACCCAGCAGTGGCAGGGGTAGACGGGAGGGCAGCTCTCATGGCCACATCCTGGACCCTTCCGCTGCCCTGTACCTCTTGCCCCAAGAGAAGGTCTCAGCCTGTAAAGAGTGGGGAGAAGGGCGGTTCTGCTCCACGCCTGTCCCATCCCCTCCCTCTGCATAGTACCTCCTGTTCCCACCCTGCCTGGCATCTGTGGCCCTCTCTCCCTCTCTACCCACCTAGGAGGTGGGTAGCCCAGCAGACGTCGGGACTGCCCTGCCACAGCACTCCAGCTGCCTGCTCCACGCCAGTGCTCTCGCACAGCTCACACCCCAACTCTTGGGCCTACCTCGTGGAGCACAGAGCAAAGCTCCTCCTGTCACCTGCAGCCCGGCAGGCCTTGCCGAAACAGCAATCTGGTAGCTTCTTAAACTCCACGGGAAAGCACCCTTCCCCCCACTTGCCAGGCCTTAGATACAGAGTCCTTCCCAAGGTGGGGGTGACGGGGAGGGATCGATGGGTGAGGGGTCTAGTCACCCCTCATCCGGATGGGTGCATCCTACCATCTTTGGACAAACTCCTGTCCTTCATTCCTGGCGGCCCACTTTTTAAATACCAAGTGAATAACTTGGTATCAAGTCAACATCACCTCTAGGAGGTTTGGAAGGAAAACCGAAATTGGTCGGAAGAACGCACTCTTCAATACACTAAAAGGCACTCGAGGAGCTTGATACAGAATCCCGAGTTCCAGAATTTTAATTCAGTAGGTCAGGGGCAGGGACCAGGAATCTGCATTTTAACCCAACTCTCAGGTGACTCTTTGAGAAATGGTGGGTGGGAATTTAACAGGGCACACTGCCTTTCACAAACACGCCCCATCCATCATTAAAACCACGCTACAAGCAAAGAGAGATGTTGCTGCGATGTGAAGGAACCCGAGGTGCGGTAGGTCGGCTGACCTGCCCTGGGTCATGCTAGGATCCCCCTCTCCCTGACTGAGCACAACTGTCCTGCCCTCCTCCCCACAGCCTGCCCAGGGACCACGACTATTTCTAAACCTCGCCACTGACGTGGAAGGGACCGTCTGCAAACTCCCTCAAGGGGACGGAAGCTCAGAGCAAATGATGAGTACGAGGCCTGGAAACAGGAGGAACCAGGCCTTGCATCTAGGCTCCCAAGCCCCAGCCTGGACGCCCTTTGAAAAGGACACAGTAAATTCTCGCCATTCGCAGTGGTCATGTTCGAGAAAGTTGCCAGAACACTGAATTAGCCAACACTGCACCATCGCTCTTAAGGAAAATGCCCAGTTAGGTTCTTGGGAGCCTCTGTTCACATCTTTGTCAGACAAGGAACACTTTGTTTCACGTGTGTTTCTGTATAAGAACACCTTATTTAATCCGCTGTTGATCCCTTAACTCCCCACTGACAGCGCCCTGACTCCTGGCCCGTGAATTTTATCTAACATGCATATTTGTCCCTGCGGGGCACAGCCCAGCCTCCCAGCTCCTAGGAACACGAGATAACACTTGGGTGCTAGGCTTGGGAGCCATTGTAAACAACAAAAAGCACGAAAAATGCAAACAACGTGGCACTGAACACAAATTTTTCACCCTGGTGTATGTCTGCGAATGACCACAAAAGCCCTGTGGTGGGGGAGGCGGCTTTGGGGTGAACATAATTTTAGCCAGTAAGTGAACTGGCAAGTGCGGAACCCGCAAATACTGAGGGACAGGCCTGCGAGTCGGGCGCAGGCAGCACTGAGAGGATCAGAGAGCCATCACTCCCTCACTGTCTGCTCTGTGGTCTCTGTCCTGCTGGGAGGACGGAGCGCCGCAGGCTGCCCCACCAGGCCCTTCAGAACTAGACTGGAGTCTGCTTAGACCCTGGCTCTCTCACCATCGTCCCCACCATGTGCTTCTCTGGCCTTTTCTTGGCAGAGGTCCCAGCACAGAGCAGGAGCCGGGCTGCCTGGTGTCCCCCCACCGCCCCCTCCATGCTCAGTGGTCTGGAACGGTATATCTCTTTTGGAGGTTTCAGACATCTTGCAGAACCCCCACAGAAAAATTTTTTTTAAACTTCTTTTTTGCAGAACATCCACAGAAAATTTAAAAAATCAATTGTTTTTCTTAGGTTCCTCCCTTCCTCCCAGCCTGGCTTCTGGGCTGCCTCCTTCCTATTCAGGAACATGAGTAGCATGAACCTGAGCCAAAGAGAAGCAGAAAGGTAGAGCCCCCGCTTGCCTGTCACCATGAGAAAAAAATCAGGCAGAAGAGTGCACTTTGCCTTCCACTCCCTGTTCCTTCAAATTATTTGTACCTTTGGATTATTTCCAGGACCCACCCCAGCTAATCTGCTAAAGCAGCAGCCCAGCGAGACCCTTGGCGATGCCAGGGTTAACACTGTGACCTCCTTAAGCTGCTGAGGAGTCAGGTCTAATTTTATCCTATAACTGGATCCGCAGTCCTTTTTTTTTCCCCCAAGTGTCGAGGTATGTTGGGAAGCCCAGAGCCAGCCCTTCTGGCGGCATGGGAGGAGCCGACCTGCTTGTGCTGAATGCAGAAAGCCAGGAGCATGCTTTCCCCAGGCCCAGAGCAGGCCCCAGGTTGTGGGGAGTGGGGGTGGGCGCTGAACCCGCCAGGAACCCGGTGAGCGCTGTGCTGGGGCCACCACGCTTCCTTGCTTCCTGCTGACTCCCACCCCGATGCATCCTGTACTGAGCTGCCCCGAGCGGGGCACAGTGAACGGCCTCGGGGCAGCTCAGTACAGGATCCCTCAGGGAGGACGGAGGTCAGAGCTGGCCACCGGAGCCCCCAGCACTGCGCCGGGCCTGCTGGAGAGCCTTCTCCGTGGCGCTGTCTTCAGGGCCCTCCCTCATCACAAATCCCTGCCCAGCCCGGCCCCCCAGCCTCAGGGCCCTCATGCTCCTGTGCACCATGCACCAGGCTGCCATAACCCCCTTAGCTCGGGACGGCGCCATCCGCCCCCCCCCGGGCCTGTGCATTTCACCCTTTCCTAGAAAGCAACGGAGCGACCTGTCTCCAGAAACACCAAGGACAATGGTCATCTTGGGTTGATCAGGACTTCCAAAGGGTTCCAGGTTCAAGAGATAAGGGCTGTTCTGAGTCTATCACGGCTGGAGCTCTGCCGGAGGATTCGCGTTGAAATGGCCCAGCCTAGACAGACTCTCTGGTGCTCCCTGAGGCCTGTCCACCCCCCTCCTCCATCCCCATCACTTGGCTTTCAGGATACTATCATCACTGAGGTTTACTGAGTGTTTTCACGCATCAGAGCATTTTCTCAAATCTGTGTTTTGGCGCTCCCAGAGAGGTCAATCCGCAGCTACTGTTGGCTGTTTTCTTAGGAGGAAATCAAGACTCAGACAGTCAGCAGGCTGGGAAATGACAGTCTGTGTCTCGAGGCCACGCCACCCCTGTTCCTCCCCCATCATGCCAGGGGTGGTGGAGTGGGGAGCTCCCGCAGAGGACGGGGAGACGTGAGGAAGGGAGCAGCCATTCCTAGCACCAGCCACTCCGCAAGGACTAGGCCATGCAGAAAGGATGCAAAAAAGACAGCGTTACCTCCCAAGAGGCCATTCGAGGGGAAGGGCTAGAGATCACTGCTTCCCCCGTTTTAGGCTGGCCCGCTTCACTATCTGAGCCCCCTTCCTGCTCTCTATCAGGTCCGGCTGCAGGCTACTCCCTCGCAGCTCCACCTGGGGATGGCAGCAGAGACAGAAGGCAGGACAGATCACACAGAGAGACAAACTAGAGAGAGGCATGAGATCCTGTGGCAGCCATGAAGACACTGCCTGCCAGAGGGCATGCGGGTGCAAGGGGGAGATGGAGGGAGGAGGGGCGGGAGCCCAGAGCAGGCGGGCGCCCACGTGAGCGGCTGGAGCGGTGTGGGAGCCTCAGGAGGGAGGCTGCAGCCACCGCAGTACCTGCACGTGTCTCATAAAGGAATCAACATCAGCTTCCATCTCCCTGGGGTCCTCCAGGGGCCCCTCAGCAATCACCTCCTCATGTTCCTGGCTGGCCTCCGCGCCGGACGAGTCTATCTGCCGAACGACTTTGCGGATGATCTGGAAAACAGAAGGAGGGGACCAAAGGCCCGTGAAGCCACGGAGACAGACAGAGGTTGGGAAGAGCAGGTCCCCAACGAGGAGGTCTGGGGGAGAGGCAGCCTTTGTCCTAAGGTGCCCCTCCTCGAGGGGCCAAGAACAGGGACAGGTCTCCTGCCCCCGGCCCCATCCTGTGGAAAACCAGCCTTGGGCAGCTTCAGAGGGGCGAGAATTTGCAGACGGGTCATCGGTGATCAGGGTTTTGTCTCTTGGTATCGTTGGCAGGTCCTGCTGTCCTCCCCACACCTTTCATGGGCAGGGATGCCTGCCAAGTGTGCTCTCTTATTCACTCACCCAAACATTCTAACACTGTCTACTCTGAGCTTACACGTAGTCGGACTGGGGGGTGACAATACAAGACACCTGCCTGCATGAGGCACACTTGGCAAGAGGCAAGATGGACACCTGAGGGGTCTTGCCTCAGTTTAGTGGGAACAGCAACCCAGAGGGAGCACATCCAAGGTCCCCTCTCTGCTCCTTCTTCTCCCTCTGCTCAGACCTTGCATGGTGCCTAGTACTTGACAAGCAAAATCAGGTCTAGTGAATTAAAATCAGAGACCAATCTATCCGTTTCCACAGCCCTTTTGCTGTCTGAGGCCTGTGGTAGTCCAGGGACCACCACCCTGCTGTCTTACAGCTGTGTCCAGGGCTAGACACCACTGGGCTGGGTTTGGGCTGTTCCGCGGAGGCTGTTGTGCAACAGTAGCAGAAGCTGAACTCAGGTGGAGTCAGGTAAAGTGGCTCTGAGGAATGTCAGGCCAGATCAGAAGACCAGAGCTCCCAGCACCTGCGCCAGCGTTCAGAGCCGTGCTAAACCTCTGTTAGGGCAGCAGTGAGAAGCAGGGAGTGAGTCCAGCCCCTTTCATCGTCTAGCCCTGCTGCCTCTCCCAGGCTCAGGGGTGGGGGGATGCCGTGCACCCACCTTCTTGGTGACAATGTTGCCCTGCTCATCTGTGAATTGTTCCTCTGTCACCTGCTCCCCTGGAATATTCTGGAACTCACTCCCCTAGAATTATAGAAAAGGAGAAAACTCAAGGTTAGTAAGTGGGTGGCCTGGGCATCAGGCGGAGGATGAGGGAATTAAAGAGCACGGGCAACGGCCACAGTTGGACAAATCCGCACCACACAGGAAACTCCAGCTCAGCAAGGAGCAGAGGCCAGACTGAGGCTTCCAAGTGCAAGAGGCACCCCTGCGAGCCATGGAGCCTGAAGACCGGAGGGAGCCACACACTTGCAAGAGTCTTGTGTGCCTGATCCCTCCCCAGCACCGGGGCTCGGTCACGCAAGTGTTACAGAGGAGGCCCTGAGACAGGAAGTGAGGCACTGAATTGAACTTTGGACAGCCCTTCGCAGCATGGAAACCCCTTCCACAGACACCAGCGCCCTAAGTGTGACCAGCTGGGGACAGGAGTGGGCCAGGAACGGGCTCTCCCAAGTCCCAGAGCTGAGCTGCCCATGCCACCACAGCGTGGCAGTCCCAGCGGGCACCACAGCCAGCTCTGGTCCCCAAGGGCAGTGCCCGACTGCTGACTTGGGGTCCTGTCCCTTCCCCGAGCTGCTGCCCATGCACACCGCGGTGCCATGCCCTCAGCCCTGCCTCCTGCCTGGTGGTTACCTTGAGGAAAACCCGACGCCGGACCACCCTGGTGGAGATGGTCTCCTCGTCGTCACTCACGCCCTCGCTCTCCCCCAGCTCCTTGTCCAGCTCCTGGTGGATATGTTTCAGCACAAAGCACAGGGAGCCCTTGACAATGTGCATCACATTCTGACAGCTGACCAGAAAGAAGCCCAGGAGCACTAGGGTGACCAGGAGCTGGGTGACGAAAGTCCACATCCTCACCTCCTCAGCAGCTGGGCCCTCCGGGGACTAGCCAGGGCTCCGGCCACTGTGGGGGTCCAACCTCTCATCTCCCCTCAGACTCCCGGGTGCCCCTGGGACCCCCTGCAGGCTCTCTCCGCAGGAGACTGGATGGCCCCTTGCTAGTACTGCCTGCGGAGTGCCCTCCTGCCGAGCAACCCCAGGCTCTGCCCTCACGCCTGGGTGACATCAGGCTTCGATAATTTTAGCTTCCCGAACCAGCTGCTAGGGCTGTCCAACTGGGCTAGAAGGGAGCAGGCAGGTGCGCGTGTCCTGGGCACTGAAAGCGCACGTCAAAGTCACTCTGTGGGTGACACCCCCCCCCCAACAACGAGGCCTGCATAGCCCTATGCGCACTAGAAGCAGCTCTGCACAGGGAATTGTTCTCTTTCTGCGATTCCAGGAAATAAGGTGTCTGGAGAATGAGGCCCTTTGTGTGTTTCTCTGGGCGGTTACTGCCATGATCAGAATGGAGTTCACCCCCACCCACAGGGATGGCACTGGCTAATACCCTGGAGAGAGAGTTAAGGATTTATTTCAAAAATAGCCCTGGGAGGAGTGATTTGCTCAGGCCTGGCCAAATTAGCTCAGCGGGGCTCAGCACAGGTGGTGGGGCCACCTGGAAGCCCATGCATTGCTGTCTCCCCCACTTCAAGGGCCCTCAGCACGCCCCCCCGCCCCGACCCACCCCCGGCCCAGCAACCCTATGCGTAAGCGTGTAACTGGTGTGTCTATTTAAGGCCTGTCCTCAGAGGCTCTTCCCAGGCTGGGCTCTCAGCGCCCACGAGCCTGAGAGAGCTTTACAGAGCTGATTCAGAAATGCAGCCATGGCAGCTGTGGCCCACGGGAATTTCGCTTTCCGGATCAGGCTGTGCCGGTCTGAGGAACGGTCCCCACAGCAGAAGGAACAAAGATCCGGGGCCCAGCCAAGTGACCTGCCGCTCGCTCACCGCGGGGGTTGGGGAGCTCTGGGAAGCAGGCCCGGACTCCGGTGCTGTCCGCACCCCACCCGGCGAGGAGTGCAGGTGTGGGAGCATTGTCATGACGAGGAGCCCGAGCAGGCCCTCACACGGGGAGCACTGCTCTGTGGCCACTACGCCCTGTGTACTCCCCCTACTGACTTAGTAAGGCCCTCCGACAGCCCTACCCGACAGGCCCTATGACTTCACCATTTTACACAGAGGAAATGGAGGCATAGAGTCAGAGTGAGTAAGTGAAAGGGTCCGATTTCAATACTGCCTCATTTCCACGAGGAAACTCCTAAAGAAATAGAAGCCCGTCTCACATGCAAAGGGGCTGGGCGCTGGAGAGCATTCAGTTTGGGCCCAGCCAGGAAGGGTCCAACTTCTCATGGTTCCATCTGGGGCCTCAGAGAAGAATGTTTTACAGTGATTTCAGGCTTTCCTGACTAGTCCCAAATTATAGGGCATCTCTCTCTCTCTCTCTACCCCCGTCAGTGTTTTCAGAGATTCACCGGAAATACTAGTCAATGGGGGCTTTGCAAACCCTTGGCTTAAGCGGGTCTCATGACCAGCCCCGGGGTCCTGTCCGGTGATTAGGATGACAGCTCGCCTACACCATCTAATCCTGCCCCGGACCTGGAAGGTGTCAGGCCTGGTGGCCCCGCACACCCCCTTACTCTCACTGGGAAGCATGAGATCCGGACTCCCCTGGCCCTCACAGTGGATGGCTGTGTGACCCTGGGGAAGTCCTTAGCCTCTCTGGGGCCTCAGCCTTCTCATTTATGAACAAGGTAGTTAGACCCTATGACCTAGAAGTTTTCTCCTGGGACCCGCTGGAATGCTCCTGCTTTCTCCCCAGCCCTCCCCTCACCAAAGGCTAACCGCAGGGGGGCCACACAGAAGGCGGCTCCTAACACTCTTCTCTTTCCCCAGGAATCCGGAATTTGACCCAGTTAAGAGCACCTGAGCTCTCGGCCAAGTGCTTGCTGTTAGGAGTAGTACAAGTGCGGAAGGACAGCCTGCTGGCCAAGAATGCACGGGCTGGTTTGGGGTGAAAAATGGACACAGCCTCCTGTCCTGTCCAAGGCACACACTTGGAGGGAAGTAGTCTAAATAAAACCTTATTGGAGTCCTAGCAGCTCTCTGCAGCCAGCTGCCCAGGGCTGTTGTGGAGCTAACCTAGCTGTGGGGGCCCCAACGTGCCCGCTAGGGCTCAGGTTAAGGTAGGCAGAGGGACGAAAAGAGTGGCAGAAGGGAAGGAAGGAGGGAGGGACACAAAGCTCCCGGGTGAGGATGAACCATAAGACACCAAATGAGATGCGGAACACATTGTTTCTGCGCACACTAAAAATACACAGGCGTGGAACAGCGACGAAAATTTTTTAAAAATGCATATATTCAAAAGGCACACCTTAATGAGATGTCTGGGATTTGTCTCAAAAAAATATGTTGGGGGGGGGGAGAAGAGAGAGGTAGGTATCCGTGAAACGGGATTGGTCACAATTGGGTAACTAGCGCCTGAACGGTAAGTGCATGGAAATTAATGTGCTATTCTGGTTTCGTATTTATCTGTGATTATTCATAATAAAAAAATCATTCCCTGAATACATTAAAATGGATGTGTATGGGAATGGGAATGGGGAGTGAAGTCACAGGGAATAGATAAAATAAGTACCGCTGGGCACACCCCGAGTGGGGAGGGAGGTCTGAGGGAGGCAGGGTGCCCCCCCCACCCACTGAGCCCCGCTGAGAGGACCCCAGCATTCCCAAGCCCAGGCAATAACCCAGGCACCCCTCAGGTCACCTGAGATGGTGACCACAGCCAAAGTGCTGAGAACCGAGTGGCCTGTCCGTGGCCACACAGACCACGGTAGGACTGAGTTAGCCTAACACCCAGGTCTCTCCGCTCTACACCCTTCCTAAGACATGCAATGGAACAAGAAAACCAACAAAAACCGTGGCTTCGGAATCAGCCAGACCTAACTCCAAAGCCCCCCTCGGATCCTGCGACCTCGGGGCAAGAAGCTCGGGGAACATTAGCTCCTCCCCTCCCTCAGCAGAGACCGTGACTTTGTATCCTTACTTGTAGAGACAGCAAAGTCACACCACAATTTTTAAAGAAAGGAAGCTGGCTTGGCCTGGGGCTCACCTGGAGGAGAGGCCACCCTGGGCCTCAGGCCCCTCCTGCGCCCCTCTGGGCACTGGCGGGCACCTCGGTGTGCGCTCACCTCTGCCATCAGGGAGAAGGTGCTCCGAGCCTCCTGCACCCACTCTTGGTGACTCTGTCGCCTCCGTGCCCTGCTCTCAGCCTCTGGCTGCCCTTCCCAGACGTGCTCAGCTGCTGACACCAGGACCTTCTCATACTCCTGCGACCCACTGGGCTCCAGCTCTTGGATGGTGGTGACGGTACTCTGGAAGGAGTGTGGGCCTTGGGTGACCTCCTCTGGCCAGGAACTTCGGGCAGTGTCTTGTAGGTATGAGACAATGGAGCCTTCCTCATCCCAGTGTTGCAGTCTGGGGTCCAGGGAGAGAAAAAGGACACCTGGTTATCCTTCGGTCTCTGGCTGCTCAGACACCCTCCCCCTCCAGAGCTGGAGGGATGGGACAATATGAGCAAACTCCACAGTCAGCACACGGCTGCCTGTCCTGCCCAGAGAGGCCCAGAGGGGCCATCCCTCTGGCTGTCCAGGAGGAAAAGGGCCGTGGAGACCAGTACCACTGGCCCTGTCACTTTAAGTGGAAGGCTCTCCACGCTGGGTTCCTGAGGCACTTGGCTCACCCTGATGGGTGTCACCCAGGCCTCCATGCCCATCACCTCACCTGCCTCCTCTCCAGCCCTCTGGCCACCTGCCTGCCACGGTCCTTATCCCAGTGCTCATCCAATAAAGCCGCCACACTCTCCCTTGGAAACATGCTCTTCTATGGCTTCTAGGACACCACATTTGCCTGGTCCCCCCCACCGCCCAGCCACCACTTCTTAGTGTCCTTTGTTAGTTTCTCCTAATTTCTCTAACTCCTGAACATGGAAGCGCCCCAGGGCTCAGTTCTCAGAGTTCATCTCTACCTACGCCCACTTCTGAAGTGAGCCCGTTCAGTCCATGGCCTCACACCCCATCTGTGTGCTCCTTGTGCCCAGATGTGCACAGTACCTCCTCCTTGATCTGTGGATGTGTAGACCCAAATGCCTCCAGCACATCTCTGCTTTGGGGGTCTCATAGGCATCTCAGGGACAGCATGGTCAAGGCCACAATCATGAGTCACTCATGGTCAAGGCCACACTTTCTCTCTGACCTGTCCCGCCCAGTCTTCCCTGCAAGGCCTTTGTGTTGGCTGGGCCTTCTGGTGGATACATGCCCTCAGTATTCACATGGCTCACCCCTTAATTCTTTCTGCTCTTTACTCCAATGTCACAGTCTCAGGCTTCCAGGCTACCTACCCCTCATTTTAGCCATCTGCTCTCCACATGGGTACATAAGACCTACCCCCCCCCCCACTTATTTTCCTTTTTAGGACCATGACCTAATGTTTCCCTTCTTTTGTGGAGGAGAGGGCAAAGAGGGAAGGAGAGAGAATCTCAAGCAGGCTCCACACCCAGCATGGAGCCCAACATGGGTCTTGATCTCACAACCCTGAGATGGTGACCTGAGCCGAAATCAAGAGTCGATGCTTAACCAACTGAGCCACGCAGGGTCCCCTAACTTTTCCTTTTTAATTACTTTCCATTTCAATAGCTTTACCTCATTTATTGTCTGTCTCCCCAATAGAACATAAAACTTTCAGCAGATGGAGACTTCTGTGTGTCCTGTTCCATGCCACAATCCCGGCACAGTTTACAGGTGCCCGGCACCCAGCAGGGGCTCCACACATACTGGTGGGGGGAGTGAACGAAATTCACCTGTCCCCACTAGAAGGCTGACTGCGGTCAGAGAACCAAACCGTACCACTCCAAGGCCTAGCACCAGGGCTTCTGGTTCCCCCTAGGGTGGCCAGGCCAGCCCAGTCAGTGCTGCTCAGTGACTGGCTGTCACGGGTTGTTGGGTGTGGCCTCAGCCACAGGGTTCCCACCGTATCTCTCAGAATTCTCACAGGCCACCCCCACCACCCAAACTCTCCCGGGTCATCAAAGGATTCATTTGGGAAACGAAAATACAATTACATAAACCCTTTTTTCCCATCTTGTAAATGGCTTTCTTTTTCCTCTGCCTACAATATTTGGGCAACACCAGGTGGATCCTGGGGAAGGGCCCACTCAGACTGGGCTTCTGAGCAGGGCAGAGAGCCAGCTGGGGTGGGAAGAGGCCACGAGAATAGGTTCCCTGCAGCCTGGGCAGCCCTGAGCTGTGGGGTGTGGTGGGTGTGCCCAGCCTTCAGGGAGCCCGCAGACCATCTCCTTGCTTTAGGGAAACTTGAGGATGCGATTTCGGGGGAAAGGGCCACTGTCGCTCAGTTCCTGTGCCAGTCCAGGAAGGCCAAAGTGTCCTCTACAGTCTGCCCAGCCCCGCGGGTGTGGCGGGCCCCCCAGCCACAGATATGAATCGGACCTGAGGCCTGAGACCCTCGGTGTCTGCCCAAGGCTCCCTGCCTGACCTGCCCACACTGCTGCCTGCTGCAGGCCTAGGAGAGCCCCAATGTCTCCACAGCCACAAGTTCTGCCCCGCCCGTATGAAGCCCCCCAACCTCACACTTTCAGCAGGATAGAGCAGAAGGGCATCTTATCAGCCCTGTCACACGCAGGCTGTGTGACTGCCTGAGTCACTCGCCTGGCCCTCCCTGGAGCCTCCAGGTTTCTAAATATGGTCTTCCCCAACAAGCACCCAATAGCCCCAGGGCCCAGAGTGCCTACCCTCACCTCACCAGAGAGGTGGCTGGCCCGAGCCTCATCATCTCTCTCCTCACGCCCACCCCCCAGCCTCCCTCCAGCAGGCCACACCCAGGGGCATCTTGGGCAAGGACTGGCCTTTGCAGATCAGGCTCCATGCCCACAGGACCGAGGCCCGAGCGACAGCGGGGGACTCAAGAGGCCAGCCAGCGCCCTACCAAGCTGCTTCGCCTACACCCCCCTCACCTGCTCACCCCCGAAGCCCAGGAAGACGGAAGGTACCCTTCCCCAACCGCCCAGCCCCTTACCTGTCCTGGCTCATCTCCATCACCCGACTCACGCTGGGGGATTCTGTGATGTGGGCTTGCACCCTCTGCTGGCCTGCAACAAGAGACACTTGATTCTCTGAGTCCTGCCCTGCACCTGGGGCGTCCTCCTGCCTCTCGTGACCTGGCAGCTTCTCTTCTGACCTCTGACCTTCCTCCTGGTCAAGCAAATCGATAAGGCCATTTATGGCATCTGAATCCACTGTGTCGTCCTCCACAAGGTCCAGAGAGCCCAGTGTGGGGCCCTGGGGTCCCTCGGAGAGCACCCCCTCCGGCTTCCACTCGTGGCCGGTGGCGTCAGAGTCCTCGGCCTTGCTGCACTCCAGAGAGGAGTCCTCAGCAGTGACCAGGGAGGGTGTGAGGCCTGCGGACCACACCTGCATGTCAGACATCTCCAGCATGGCGTCATGCTCCGTGGCCGCCAAGGGGATGGCGTCTATGACGGCCACCTCGTTCCAGTACTGGTCTGCGCGCAGCGGAGAGGGAAGCGCGTAGTGCAGGGAGGCGGGGGACAGCAGCTCGTCCTGCAGCGAGGAGTAACCTGGATGGGCAGATAGAGGGCAACATGCTCCAGAAGCGATTTTTGTCACACACGCATACGTGCAAACCCACGCTCACGCTCACGCACACGCACGCGCACACACAGGTACGGCCATAGATATGCATGCGCATTGCGGGTAGGGAGGCTTTCCAAGCTCAGTGTCCAACGCTCAGGCTTGTGGCTGCTGCCCAGGGCATGGGGGCAGGAGGAACAAGGCTCTGGGATGGGTAGGGGACAGGCGGGAAGTGGGGGGGAGACAAGGGCTCCTTTGCTGAATGGCAAAGAGCAGAGACTGGAATTCTTTCTTCTCCGGTTCAGAGCGATAGATCAAGAAGGCTTGATCTGAAGGATTTGTGCTCCCATCTGTCTCCAACCGGATGAAAGCCCACCGCTGGACGTCTGGGCAGAAAGAAGTGCTGCTCTTTCTTTGCTCAAAACATTCTTTTAGCACACGCCTTAGGGAAACCAGCCAGGGAGGTACCTTCAAGGGAGGGACCAGACTCCCCATGTCTGGGGGCAGTAACCAAGCTCGGAAGGGCCTGATGGGGTACCCGGAACACCCACCCTCCATGCAGTGGTCAAGTGGGAAACCACTTGGTTTCAGATGAAGTCACTCTTCCTCAAGTTACAGATGGGTTCTGGAAATTCTGAGGGATCTAAGTGGTATGAGTAAGAGTTCTTAGGGTTCAGAATGGGGGAGACTGGGTCAGAGGGCAACAGGAGGCCCGTCAGCTGGTGCTTCCAGCTCCGCCCGGAAGCTTCTGGCCTGCAGGCCCTGCGCTGTTCCCACTGGGCCCAGGTCAGCAGTGAGCTGGTGGGACTGCAGCCAGCTAGAACAGGCCTGGCCCGGTGGTTGCTGTAGCCTTTTCATACGTCTGCTCCTTGTGACTGGCTCTCATGCGCATCCCTGCTAGTCTTCTGCTTGGCTCTGACATCGGCTCCCTCATGTTCAGAAGTGACTCAGAGCCCAAGTGAGGGGCACGGGTAAGCATATGAGGAATCTGACAGTGTTCTGTCAGTTGGCTCCTCCGCTCTCCTCTGGACACGAGTGGGGGGTCCATGGATAGGGCAAAGAGGCCCTCTGACTCCACTTCAGACCTTGTGCCAGTCTGTGGGTTGGTGAAGGGACCGGAAAGCAAGCTTCTCCATCCAGCTCAGCTTAGTTGGGAAACCGGAGCCTAAAGACCCCATAGCACCAAAACAGGACCCCTGGGTATGGGCAAGCTGCCCCTGCCGTCTCTAGGGACCTTTCTGTGCCCAGAGAGGCCCCTAACCAAGCGTCCAGACTCTTTGTCCCGCCCTTCACCCCTCACCACCCTGCATCCAGCCCTTCCCCGAGTTTGGCCTTTCTCCCACCCAAATGGACCCTCATCCCTAGGCTGGAATGCAGCCTGTTGCTGCTCTACTTGTGGCTATCCTCATTCACTCACTTGTTCAACCCAAAGATACTAACCGAGGGCCACTTACAGGCCAGGCACTGTGCCTGGGCTGAGGATTACAAACACACAAACACACACAGATAAGACAGGTTCTCGTCGCCCTGTTTTCTTGACATTCTCCCAGCGACTTTGGCTCACCTCATCTCCCCTCATCTTTGAACCTGTCCTGTGGTCCTTGTTAAGCTGCTTCGTGGGACAGTACACTCTTGGAGGGCAGGAATGGTGTCTCCCTCTCCCTCCCACTTTCCTAGAACAGGATTGGGACTCCATAGGGCCTGGTGACTACTGCAAAACTCTTCAGGTGTGTGAGGAGGACACAGGAGCCAGGACGGATACCCCCAGCCACATTTAGTAAAACCACCATCACTGATTCATGTATGTGTCCCAGGTGCCAGGAACCAGGCTGTATGATTAACATACATCCTCTCTTCATCATCCTGGGAGAGTTTTCTCCCTGACGGATCTATCTCTAGAAGTCTCTGTGGTTCCAAGGCTCAAGATGAGGAGGAGGAAAAGACCATCAGGGGCTGGGTGGCTGGGAGGGTAACAGTGTGCTTATAGACTAACAGCTCTGGCCAAACAAGGAGGCACAAAGAGGAGGTGGGAGAGTAGGAGAAACCGGTGGGCCAAATCTTCCCGTGTTAAATCCAAGTCACTCTATGTGGAACCATGACCTAAGGAATTGGGAAACCAGGACCAACAGCCTTCAATCCCTCCAAGGAAATCTCTCTGGAATATATACCAGCAGAACGTTTAAGAGTCAAGTGATTATTTTTCTTATCCCCCACCCCTTTGTTTTAAGATTTTATTCATTTACTTAAGAGAAAGAGCAGAGCAAGAGGAGCACATTAGCTGAGGGAAGAGGGAGGGAGAGGGAGAATCAGACTCCCCGCTGAGCAGGGAGCCTGACGCACGCACGCGGGGCTCAATCCCAGGACCCTAGGATCATGACCTGGGAGGAAGGCAGATGCTTAACCAATTGAGCCACCCAGGCACCCCTCTTGTTATTCTTGAGAGCATTATTATGTTATTTCCATTACTAATTAATTAAGTACCTATTTTGTTAAAAAAACAAAAACAACACCCTACTAAATATGTCATTTTTAGTCATCACAACAACCTTACAAGGAAAGCAATATTACCCCTACTCTATAGATTAGCAAACTAGAGGTTCAGCAACTGGCTCAGGGCACACAGTAGGAGTGGACTTGTCACTCGATTTCACCATTAGTGTCTTTTAAAATTGCTTTATTGAGGTATAGCTGACATACAGTAAGTGCACATATTTTAAAGTAGATCATTGGGTAAGTTCCAAGGAACCATCATCACAACAAAAAGAGGGACATTCATTGCTCTTGAAAGGTGTCCTCACGTTTCTTTGCAATCCTTCCTTCTTGCATTCCCATTCCCAGGGAACCACCAATCTGCTCCTGTCACTGTGTATGAGGTTGCATTTCCCAGAACTTTCTAGAAATGGACTTATACAGTATATACTCTTTTCAGTCTGGTTTCTTTCACTGGGTGTAGCGATTTGGGTATCATTGTGCTGTTGAGCACAGCGATGACTTATCCATTGTTACCGCTGCACTGTGTTCCATTAGGTGGATGCATCACAGGTGGTTCATCCATTTACCTGTGAGCGCCCATGTGACTTGCTTCCGGTTTGGGGCTGTTACAAATAAAGCTGCCTGTCTGTGTGAATGTATGCTTTTTCTTTGGCGCACACACCTGGGAACCGGGTGTCTGGATCCTAGGTGCATTTTATCTTCTCAGGAAGCAAAGTCTTTTCCAAATTGGTTGTCCCCTTTTATAGTCACACCAGCAGTGGATGAGAGGGTCAGTTCCTCCAATATCCTCATTGACACCTCATATGATTGGTCTTCTCCATTTTAGCCATTCTCACAGCAGGGTCACGGGATCTCCTTATAGTTTTATTTTGTACTTTTTTAATGACTAATAATGCTGAGCGCCTTGTTACGTGTTTATTTGCCCTCTGTGTCTCTTCTGGGTTAACGGTCTGTTCAAATTTTCTGATCTAAAAATTGGAGTGTTTGTTTTCTTCTTATTGAGTTTTGAGAATTCTTTATATATCCTGGATACCAGTCCTATGTCAGATGATTATTTCCAATATATTCTCTCAATCTGTGGCTTAGTTTTTCACTTAACAGTGTATTTTGAATAGCAGAAGTTTTTAAATTTGATGAAGCCTGATTTACCTTTTGTACAGATCGCACTTACACCATTGTAGTTAAGAAATCTTTACCTTGCCAAGATTTTTCTAAGGTTTTCTTTTATGTTTCCTTCTAGAAGTTGTATAGATTTTTGTTAATATCTGTAAGTTTTTATGTTAGGTTTCACACTTAAGCTACCATCCACTTTGAGTTAATTTTTGTATATGCTGATGTAACGTATAAATCCAAGTTCATCTTTGCTTATGAATATCCAATTGTTCCAGCCCCATTATCCTTTCTCCATGAATTGCCTTCGTATTTTTGTTGAAAGTCGGTTGTTCTTACATATGTGGTTCTATTTCTGGACTCCATTCTGTTCCACGAATTTATCCATCTTTTGTTGTTGTTGTTGTTTTAATAAGGAATGGATGTTGGATTTGTCAAATATGTTTTCCGCATCTATTGTGATAACCATATGGTTTTCCTGTTTTAGTTTGTTAATCTGACGAATTATATTGATTTATTTATTTCTATTCTTTAAATTTATTAAGGTGTGTCTTACGGCCCTGCATATGGTCTATCTTGGGGCGTGTTCCATGTGAACTTGAGAAGAATGTGTATTCTGCTGCTGTTGGTTGAAGTAGGCTGTAGACATCTGTCACATCCAGTTGATGGTATTGAGTTCAATTGTGTCCTCACCCATTTTCTGCCTACGAGGTCTGTCCATTTCTGATAGAGGGATGCTGGAGTTTCCAACTCTGGTAGTGGATTCATCTGTTTCTCCTTGCTGTTCTCTCAGTTTTTACCTCCCATAGTTTGGTGCTCTGTTGTTAGGCACATACACATTAAGGATTATTATGCCTTCTTGGAGAACTGACCTCTTTCTCATTATATAAAGCCCCTCTTTATCCCTGATAACTTTGCTTCGAAGTCTGCTCTGCCTGAAATTAATTTAGCTTCTCATGGATTCTTCTCATTAGTGTTAGCATGGTGTATTTTTGTACACCCATTTACTTTAAATCTACACGTGTCTTCATATTTAAAATGGTTTTCATGCAGACAAGATGTGTTTTTTGATGCATTCCGAGTCTTTTAATTGGTGCATTAAAAATTGCATTAAAATTGGTGCATTGGACCACTGACTCTCAAAGTGATTCTTGATATAGCTGGATTGATACAGGCCGCATTTGCTACTCTTTTCTATTTGTTGCCCTTGTTCTTTGTTTCTATTTTTATCTTCTATTCTTTTTCTGCCTTTTGTGGTTTTAACTGAGTGTTTTATATGATTCCATCTTTTCTCCTTTCTTAGCATATTAGTTATGCTTCTTTAAAATTTTTTTTTAGTGGTTGCCCTGGTGTTTGCAATATACACTCATACAGTCCCCTTTCAAATAACACTACAGCACAGGTAGTGTGAGTACCTTATAATAACAAAATAATCTTAATTCCACCACTCATCGTTCACTCCACTTACACATAAGCGTGTGTGTGTGTGTGTGTGTGTGCATAAGATGCATGTGTAATTGAATATGTTATTGCTATTATCATTTTGAACAAACTGTAGATCAACTAAGAACAAGAAAATTTGTTTTTATTTTATTTTCACTTAATCTTTTTTTGATGCTCTTCCTTAATGTCCATCCATAGGTTCCCCACCCATACTCTCTTCCTACTCTTGAAGGAACTTCTTTTAATACTTTCTGTAAGGCAGGTCTGCTGACAACAAATTTCCTCAATTTTTGGTTGTCTGAGAAGTCTTTTTTCGTCTTTTACTTTTGAAATATAAAATTTAAGAGGATCCAGAATTCCAGGTTGGTGTTTTTCCTTCTCAACAGTTTAAATGTTTCATTTCACTTCCTTCTTGTCTGTAGGGCTTCTAAGAGAAGTCAGATGTGATGTTATCTTTGTTCCACTATAGGTAAGGTTTTTTCCTTCCTGCCCCCCTCCTTTTTGGAGGATTTTTTTCTTTATCTTTGACTTTCTGTGATTTGAAAATGATATGCTTACGCATAGTTTTTGGCATTTATCCTGTTGTGTTCTCTGAGCTTTCTGGATCTGGGGGTTGGTGTCTGACATTAATTTGGGTAAATTCTCAGTCCTTATTTTTTCAAGTATTTCTTCTGTTCCTTTCTTTCTTCTCCATCTAGTATTGCCATCATGTGTATATTATACCTTTTGTAGTCACTCCACACTCCTTGGATATTCTAGTCTGTTTCTTTCGGTCTTTGCTCTCTTTACTTTTTGGTTTGGGAGATTCCTGTTGACTTAGCCTCAAGCTCAAAGAGTCTTTCCTCAGCCGTGGCTGGGTTAGTAAGCCCATCAAAGGCATTCTTCATTTATGGTCTCATCTCTAGTGTTTCTTTCTGGTTCTTTCTTAGGATTTCCACCTCTCTGCTTATAACACCCATCTACTCCTAGATGATGCCCACTTTGTCCATTAGAACCCTTAGCATATTGATCATAGTCGTTTTAAATCCCCAGTCTGATAATTCCAACATCCCTTGCCATGACTGGTTCTAACGCTTGCTCAGTCTCTTCAAACTGTGTTTTTTGCCTTTTGGGGTGTCTTTGTAAGACAAATTACAAATTACAAATAATTACCAAAAAAATTGTAATTTTTCTTGATATCCAGATGTGATATACTGAATGAAAGGAAGTGCTGTGAATAGGCCTTTAGTAATACAGTGGTGAGGTGTGGAGGGAAGAAAAGCATTCTCTAGTCCTATGTTTTGGTCTCAGTCTTTTCGTGAGTCTCTATGCCTTTGGACTATGAACTTCACAAGTATTAAGGTTTTTTCCCCTCTACCTGAGGTGGGAAAAGATAGCTAGCAAGGGCTGGAGTTAGGTATTTCCTTTCTGTCATGTGGCTAGCTTTTTAAAATTTGAGAACGTTTCTCTTTTCCCATGTGGACATTGTCCCCTCTGAGTACTGCCTTACTAGTGTTGTATAAGCTCTGACTGTGGGTTTTCTTTACTTTTTCTTTTTTTAGTTTCTGTGACGCAAGTGCGTTGCATTGACCTAAGCTTTGATTGTCCATGTAGCCACTTCCAAGGTGGCTACCTCAAATAAACACATTGCCAGGCCCATGACTAGGTAAAGGCCAGACCACCTCCCCTGACTGAAGCCCCGCTGTTACGTAAATCTTGGTTGATTTCAGCAACTGATCATTTGGGCCACTTGATTTTTATTTTCTCGTGTTTTAAATTCCCACTCTTATGTTTTAAATTTACCAATGAAGAGTGAGCCCATGAGAGGCACCGGGGTGGCTCAGTTGGTTAAGTGTCCACCTTGGGCTCAGGTCATGATCTCAGGGGCCTGGAATTGAGACCCATGTGGGCTCCCTGCTCAGCAGGGAGTCTGCTTCTCCCTCTCCCTTTGCCTGTCCCTCCTGCTTGTGTTCTTTCTCTCTCTCAAATAAATAAAATAAATAAGATAAATAAGTAAAAATAATAATTTAAAAAAATCTTTAAAAGAAAAAGGGAGCCCATAAGACCCTAGGCCCCAACTTTTAACCCCCGCAAAAAGCAGAACCCCAGCCTCAAGCTTGTTCTCTGTCTCTCTCCTCACAACTTTGCTATGTGGTCCTAAATATGCTATAAGTAATAAACTACCCCCCCACACTGCAAGCCTGGTGATCATTGCTAATGGGCATCTTACAATCATAATAAGATCCACGAGGGCTGGTCCATCCACAATACTAGCTGTTGATAGGCTGAGTCCAACACACAACAACTGGCATCCTATCGATTTTGATGTCTTGTGTTCTTACTTACATTCAACTGGACTATATTCTAATTTCCCTTTTACTCTCTTGTTTGACCCATGGTTTATTTAGGAGTGAATCATTTAGCTCCAAATATTTGAAATTTCCCAGATTTTCTGTTATTGTTTTCTAATTTAGTTTCACTGTGGTCAGAGAACAAGCTTTGTATATTCCAAAATCTTCTAAATCTGAGACTTGCTTTATGGTCTAGAATATGGTCCATGTTGGTGGGAGTTCCAGATGCAACTGAAGGAACGTGCCTGCTGATGTCATGCAGTGGAATGTTTATAAGCGTCAATTAGGTCAAGCTGGAGGATAGCTCTGCTCTAACCTTCTATATGCTTACTGATTTTTCTACTTGTTCTATTAATTATCAAGACAGGGTTATTGAAATCTCCCACTGTAACTGTGGTTTTGTCTATTTCTCATGGCAGTTTTCTCAGTCTTTGCTTCATGCATTTTAAAGCTATATTACTAGGTGCATAAACATTAGGGTTATTAAGCCCTCTGGATGAACTACTTACAAAATTATTTTTTTTCCTCACTGGTAATATTCTTCGTTCTGAAACCTACTTGTTTGATGTTAATATAGCCATGTCAGTTATCTTTTGATTAATGTTAGCACAGTTTATCTTTTCTCATCCTTTTACTTTTAAGGAATTTGTGTTTTGATATTTGAAGGGCAGAATTGAGATTTACCTATGTATGCAGTATGACTATCTCTGCCTTTTAACTGGAGTATGTAGACCATTTATATTTAATAAGATTATTTATCAAATATAATAAAAATTTAATATAACAATTTATATTATGTATAATCACATATAATATAAATACATTTATATTTAAAATATAAATATTTAAAAATAAATAAACTTTAAAAATAAAAATAAAATAGAAATATAATAGAAATATAATCTATATTCTATAATTATATATAATTATAATAGCATAATAATATAATAAACTTATTAATACAATTATTTATTAAATAAATCTATCACTTGCTAATTTCTACTTTTCTATTTGTCCCATCTGTTCTTCTCTTTTTCTTCTTTGTATATCTTCTTTGGGATTAATTATAATTTATTATAATTCCATTTGATCTATTTTGATGGATTATTAGGCATAATTCTCTTTTATTATTTCAGTAGTTGCTTTAAGGCTCATAATATACATCCTTGACCTATCACAGCCTACTTTTTAAAAAAGACTTTTACTTATTTTAGAGAGAGAGACAGAGAGACTGAGAGTGTGTGAGCAGGAAGAAGGGAAGAGGGTGAGGAGAAGTAGATTCCCCGCTTTATGTGGAGCCTGAGGCTGGGCTGATCCCATGATCCTGAGACCATGACCTGAGCAGAAACAAGATTCAGATGCCTAACAGACTGAAACACCCAGGCACCACATTACAGTGTACTTTGAAGTGAAATTGTAACACTTGGTATATAGTATAAGCACTTTATAATAGTATACCTCCATTTGTCCCTCAACTTATTTTACTTTCCTACTATGTTATCATACATTTCACTTTCACATATGTTATAAACCCAACATTGCATTGTTGTTACTTTTGTTTACATCATTGATTATCTTTTAAAGAGATTTAAATAATGAGGAAATAATGTAACTAACTAGAGAATTATGTATTTATCCTCGCAGTTAACATTTTTGGCAGTTAATTCCTTCTTATAGATCTATATTTCTGTCTGGTATCATTTTACTTTGGCCTGAAAGATTTTTATTTATTTCTTAACATTGCCTGAAGCATGGGTCTCCTGGTGACGAATTCTTTCAGTTTTTGTATATTTTGAAAAGTCTTTATTTTTCTTCATTTTTGAAAGCTATTTTTGCTAGGTATAGTTAGAATTCTAGGTTACTTTAGAGGTATTCTTTAAAGATGTGATCTACTTTAAAGATGTTGCTCCACTGTCTTCTGACTTGCATTGTTTCCAATAAGAAGTTTGAAATCATTCTTGTCTTCGTTCTTTTGTACATGTCCCTTTTTCTTTGGCTACTTTCAAGACTTTCTCTATCATTGGTTTTGACCAGTTTGTTTAAAATATGCCTTGCCATAGTTGCTCTCATGTTTTTCATGCATGTGATTCACTGAACTTCTTGGATCTGTGTATTTATAGTTTTCATCAAATTTGGACATTTTCCAGCCCTTATTTCTTCAGATGCTTTTTCACCCTTGTCTGTTGGGAACTCTATTTTCACAAATATAAGATCACTGATGCTTTTTAAAAATTTTCTTTTCTTTTGGGTTTTGAAGAGTTTCTATCACTATGTTGTCAAATCCACTAATCCTTTCTTCTGTAATGTCTAATCCCACTCAGTGAATCTGAAGATCTCCAGAATTCTCTAAGCAGCTGTGTCTTCCCTGGTACTCTATATCTTGGCAACTCTAGTTGCTCCATTCTCTCTGGATTCTCAACAACTCTCCAACCTAGGGAAACTTCTTGGATTTTTTCTTCTCTATGTCATGACCTAGAAACTAGCAATTACAGAGTTTTCCTCAATTGTTTCCCATGTCCCAAGGATCATTGTCTTTTGTTGACTCATGTCCAAAGTTGTGAAAATTGTTGTTTCATATATTTGGCCCATTTTGGAGTATCAGGGGCTGTTTTAAGCAGGAGGATATATTCAGTCCTTATTTATTTACCTCATTTTGGTCAGAAGTGGAATGCATCTTAAACAACCCGTTGGTTATAGCCAAGTGAATATTCTGTCACTTTTGGGAGTCTCAGTAAGACCTGATAAAGACAGGAAGAGGGTAGCTCTACTGGCCACAGAAAGCCCAAGGCTCATTTGGTACCCTTTTGGACCTTTCTTCCTTAAAACTCGCATGGTGTTCACTTTAATGGGATTTCATCCAAATGAAAAGTGTCCATGAAGAGAACTCATGCATACCCTCTCCCAGGACTTCCTGTCTTTTCTTTATTCTAGAGCCCTTCCTCTAGTACTGGTGTTTAGGGTGTATGCCTCACTGTTCCCTCTCAGGCCCCAGAGGACCCCCACTGATCTATCCACATCCCCAGAATCTTTGATCGAGGCTGTGGGTGGCCATACACAGTGCCAGTGGGAATCACTACTAAGTCAGAGCAATGTTCGTAAGGCCTCAGACAACCTCATGAGGATTACCTCACAAAATCTGGGGTGGACTGCGCCATAATGAGGTCTGCTGAGTCCCTTAGGTTGAGTTTCAGAAGTGCCCATCTTGCTAATAGTCTCCCATGGCTCTGCCACACCTGAGTCATCAGCCCATCCTCAGTCTAGAGCTCCCCACTCTGGGGTTGCTTTTTGGGGAGATCAGGTAAGAGGCAACTACAGATCCTGCTTTTGAGAGAGAGCACAGACCAGGAGTCCTGACCCAAGTCTCTCCTCATCTCTGGTTATCCTGGTGGGTTTCTGCTAACCAAGATGTAACGATCACTCTCAGAGTTTAATGTTAGTAGCAAGCTAGACAAGGAGCAGACAGCCAACCGGACCTTAGACAAGAGCTGCATTCACCAGTTGATTCAGGAGTTGACGCAAGTAAAACACATTTTATTTCTAAGTAGACATTACCACATGTCCAACTTGTCCAACAAACGGACCTGACAAGTGTGGATGTGAGATGTCTATTTTTTTCCTCTTATATGAGAAATCTGATTTGTTTTTAGAAACATGCTTTTCTTTTCTTTTTTTCTTTTTCTTTTTTTTTTTTGTTTGTTTTATAGGCAATTTTTTTCTTCATGTTTATTACCCAAGAGCCCAGGGCAGTCCCCTCCTATGGAGGGGAAGAAAACTGGCCTTTGAACTTAATCCCCTTTCTGCTCTGACCAGGCCAGGTGCATATGGCAATAGGGGTCACGAAGGAAGGAAAACAGACCTCAAGATTCTGTTTCCTGACTGCCACAGAGCATGCAAGCCCTGCCCTTCATCCCCATCGCTTCATAAGAAGGTTCAGATGAGCAAAGAAGCAAGGTAAAGAGCAAAGGAGGAAATGTCCAACTTTGACATCTGTGTGGAGGGCTGGGTGGGCAGCAAGACAACATGGGTCCCTGTCCAGGAGAGAGGCAGGGGGACCATGGGCAGCTGCTCTCTCTCCAGCCTACTACCTCTCAGTCCTCCTGTCCCTTCTTTCCAGGCCAGAATGGTACCCTTATATGAAATGCTCTTCCTGGGACAGGGAAGAGGGCAGGATAAACAGAGAGAAGCCAATTTCAGTGCCAGAAAAGCAGAGCAGAAAGAGCGAGCTGGGTGTCTGCTAACGACTGTCTGCTTGGGTCGAGCTGGGGAGCACGCATGGAGGGCACCCAGCCTCTGTCCATCAGGAGGCCTGCTGGAGGAGGGGTGGAAGGGGGGACGGGGTGAGACAGAGCAGCCAGGACTCACAGAAGCATTTGGTTTGTGATTGTCTAAGATCAACAAAGCAGGGAGAGGAATCCTGTGAAAACTTAAGTTACATCAGGATACTCTTTCTCAACAAAGCCTCCCGTGGCTCTCTAGCTCACTGCCAGTGACCCAGTGTCCTCAGGGCAGTCTGTAAGAGCTGGCCTCCTGTTGCCCTCTGAGTTCTGTTCCTGCCCCTCTTCCCTCCCTCTGCTAGCACATTAGGTCACTCACTTTCATATTGCATTGTTGCCTGACTCTCCCAACAGAAGGTAAGCTCCTCGGAGGCAGAGTTTTGGGGGACTTTTGTGCGTGTCTGTCCAAGACCTGACTTATCTCTCCTGTCTAGACCCATGCCTGGCACGTGGCAGGTGTTCAGAAAGTATTTGCCAAATGAGCAGACCCACTAAAACAGAGCCTTTTTCACCAGTCACAGAGTGCCCAGGTCCCACAGAGGGGTTTCGAACTCTGTCTAGGCACTGGACTCTGCAGGCCGATGGCAGCCTCACAGATGTCTGCATCTGGGACTCTTTTTTTTTTTTTTTTTTTTTTTTTTTTTTTGTGTGTGTGTGTGTGTGGTAAGAACACTTAACATGGGATCCATCCTCTTAAAGTAATTTTGATTGTCCTCCTGCCTTGTTAATGCTCTCATAATTCTACGTGCCTGCTGTCCTCTAGGTATATAACTGGGGCACAAAGAAACACAAACTTGCTGATTTGACTGGACTGAAGCAGCCCCAGGAATGCCAAGAAACCCAGCCAAGGGACCAGATATCACAGAGAAAAGGAGGTGCGTTCTGTCATGTGGATTTCCTGAAGTTTTTGGAGTCCCTCAGCTGCCCTCCCCCTCTCTCTCCGTGGAAGGGAGCTGGGCTCCTTCGCGGTCCCCGAAGTGCTCTGGCTTGGTCCCCTGAGGGACGTGGGGGTGGACCACTGCCTCAGAGCCCTTTTACTCCAGGTGTGAAGAGTGAGCAGTGCGCAGTACCCAGCCTCCCCTGGAGCCAGAGACACCCCCGACTCCTCCTGCCTCTGTGCACATGCGTGCACACACGCCGTCCCACGCAGCCGTGAGCCATGTGGGGAGCGAGGGCTAGAAGTCTTTCACGACATGCATCAGCGGAGGTGGACGGCTCCTGCCCACCCGGCCGAGGTAGAGACAGTGGAGACAGGCAGTGCAACAGAATGAGCGGACTAGAGGTCTGGGTGAGGTCAGAGGCAGAAGAGAAAGACGACGGGACGCGATCAACAGACGAGCCCTGCGCCCAGGGCTGCTAGGTGGCATGTTTCGGGAGGCACAGGACATGGGGGAGAGAAATGTGTGAGCGGCTCAGGGTGCGCAGGCCCCACCCGGCCGAAGGAGGCCCCGTGCCCAGACCGACTTAGAACTTACCCGCAGGGGGCACGCCCCCACCCCACCCCGGGGCCACAGCGCCCGCGCAGCCAGCACGTGAGTGCATGGCCAGGGCCGCCTGTGAACTAGGAGCCTGGGGAACCCAGCGTGGTGCAGCTGGCCCAGGGGGCATAATAGGCACCAGAGAATTAAAATGGTTTCTTCAAGGTCTGTAAAGGACCGTCGGGAATCGACTTTCACTTGCTGGCTTTAGAGAAGAGGAGTTCTCGCAGCAGCTCGCGGAGTCAGGAGAAAGGAAGGAACTGGAACCCTAGCTTCCCGGCTCCCTCGGAGGAGTGGGGCCTCTGCTCTTTCTGTGCCCAGGGACTGGAGAGAGGGCAAGTGAGGGGAAAGGAGTGGGGGGACCCCCCCCCAGCCCCTCTCCTTCATGCAGCTGGCTACTTTCACTGTTGCTGTGAGGAAGGAGGTGAATGGGAGGCACCCTCCCACACACACACCAAGTGGGAATCCTGGGGGCGAAGGTTAGGGGCCTCTGGGCTTCCTCCCTTGGGACTGGTCACACTGGGGGTCTGCGCCATGCTCGAAGCACATTAAAAAGAGGGAGAGGAAAGAGAAGGGGTGAGAAAAAAGAGAGAAAGAGAGGAGAGACCAGACTGAAAAATAAAAGGAGCCCACTTAGCCTCACAGAAGGGCCACACCAGGACTCTGAAAACACCAGCCAGCGTATCCACATCAGATCTTGGGCCCAAATCTCCATGCCTTCTGCGTCTCTATCACTGACTGCTTTACAGATGAGAACACAAGCCCAGAGAGGGTCCATTCCTGGCACAGAACTACAGGGAGGGGTGGGGAGCCCAGCCCCTGTTCCGACTCCAACTCTTCCCTGTGACCACACCACCAGCCTGTTGGCTGTGCAGAACATCAGGGAGCCTCTCTGCCCCGTCTGTCTTGCCTGCGTCTGTGCTCACCACCACCAGGAACGGAGTACGTGGAGGTTGACCTCCCACCAAAGGGAGAGATGGTTTCATCAGGTGTCACGGGTGCCTGGAGAGGGGCACCCAGCTCAGCCCCGCCTCCTTCCAGGAGACACTCACCATTCATCTGGGAGGGTGACGAAGAGTAGTCCCGGTCCCCGTGCCGCCGCTCAGGTTTCAGATTGCGGCCCTGCCTGCCCGAGCCTTCCAGCATGTTCACGATCTCGCTGCGGTCAATGTTCCGCAAGGCTGCGTACAGATTCTCCACTGCGGGGCGGGGAGAAGAGAAGGGGCGCTTGCCAAGGGGATTCTCATCATCGTGGGTGGGGTGGGAATGTGGGGGGAGGGTTCTAGAACTAGGCAGGTGGGAAGTGGGGGGTGGGGGTGATTTATTGTCTCAGAATGTGGAGGCATCTCTCTTTTTTCAGAATCAAAACTACCTGCCTCTTTGGGGAATATTTTGTTATCCTTCCACAGATCTTTCCTAAACCCCTAATGGTAGCCAATTTTAAAGTACGGAGAGACTGTTTTTTGTCCTCCAAGAGAAAGTCCACAGGGAATGAGAGGGAGGAGAATTGGATGCTGTCCTTTTGAAATCCTTGGTCCTTGCCAGTTAATCTGAGATGCAAATGCAGACAATTTCCTCTCAGGGTTCCTGAGAATTGGGAATATACTTGAGGAAGAGCTGATGGAAAGAGTTGAGACAAATCTTCCCTCCAGGTGGGAGGAAAAGATAGTCTCACATCAGGCGGGATTTGCTCCCCCATGCTCTGTCCTCAGAGGACAGTCCTCATGTCCACAGGAAGTCCCACACCCTGCACCTATGTGGTCATCTCGGTCCCTGCGTGACTGTCCTCTTACTCAGACGGGAAACAGGCTAAGGCCGAGACTCTCCTATCTTCTTGTGACAGGATTGCCTAGAGGACCCCATGACCTTGAGACGTGTGTGTGAGAGAGACAGGGACACAGAGACAGAGTGCAAAAGGGATTGGTTCAAAAGGCCACGATCGCAACTGGAGTTTGAAGGAAGAACCGCTGGGGTGAAGAGGCACAGGCTTTGGAAAGAGAAGGCGTCCTTAGCTTAACGGTACTGACTGTTTGCGTTTTTGCCTTCACGGATGACCCAGAGGTTCAACAAGGCTACACTCTGCTCCAACAAGGAGTTGGGGTTTTCCACGCGGATCCTGTTGATGTCTTCCACACTGAACTGCAGCTCCCGAGCCAACTCTGCAAGCAAAGACCCGAAGCCAAGGGTGAGCTACGCCAGAGCCCGGCTCTGGCTCCCCAGCTGGGCATCACGGAGTGGAGGCATCTGGTAGGGAGTGCTGGGAGTTAAAAGACAGTCTCGCCCTGCATTTGGCAGTCTTTCCCACCCAGAAGTGCCTAGTGAAACAGAGACACCTGCATCTTTGTATCTCCAGAAAGTGGGGCAGTGATGCTCAAAAAATGAGGAGTGAACGACGAACGAATGAATGTCCTCTCGTTCTTTCATCACTTCACATATGAGATGACAACCCTGAGCCTCTCAGCAAGTCTAGCGCTCACTCCAGGTCACAGAACAAGCCAATGCCAGAGCCAGGTGCGGGCTGAGCCTCCGGATACCCATGCCAGGGCTGTCCGTAGGACACCAGGATGCCACTTACTTTCCACCAGAAAGCAATAAGAATGGAAATGCATCTCTGTACTTATGTTTCTTCAGGGAAAGGCATTATTTACATTTAAAATGAAAATACAAGTTCCTGTCTAAATGCAAGGCAGTAATACAGAATGTTAGTTTTTCCCTCCCATTGTTTTCATTGTTATTTCTCACAGGTGCTTTGGAAGGGAGAACAGCCTCAGAGTCCAATTTCAAAGATGAGGAAGACCAGAGGGACAGGGATAGTAAGAATCAGAATGTACACGTACCACACACGCGTGCACACACACACACATGCACAAGAAGCAGCAGCGGACATTCTTTTTTGGCTTAAGAACTGAATAGTCCCTGAACCTCTGTTGTAAATTTTTCCCACAGAGTCTTTCAGCAAGTTATTGCTAAGGTTTCTGGGTTTTTCTGAAGCCTTCTCTACAGGGAGCCTGATGAAGGAAACCCATTCATATGAAAGCTAACAAAAAAGGGGGAGTGGATTAAGTTATAGGGCTGGTGACTTGAGTAAAACACATTTTGAGCTTTCATGGAATTTTTCCCACACACAGCCTCACTCCAAGTGAGATCTGCCCTTGCTGTGGATGGGACTTCTGGTCGACCTCAGCGACAGCCAGAGATTATTAGGTAACCTTGAGACTTCTTTTCTTTCTTTCTTTCCCTCCACAAAGCCAGGCTTTGAGGAAGGGCAACGTGAGTGTGGGGAGCAGTGGACAGGCGGTCAGGAGATGTAGTTTTTTTTGTCTGTGTTTTTTATTTGTTGGATGGTTTTCCAGAGTTCTCTCACTAACTAGCTATAAAACTAGAGCCATTTTATTTTGCTGGGTCTCAGTTTTCCCATCTGTAAAATGAGGTGAACCAGAGTCTAAGGTCTCTTGTAACTTCAGAAGTTAATACCTTCTGGGGTGCCCGGGTGGTGCTGTTGGTGGAGTATCTAACTCTTGGTTTTGGCTCAGGTCATGATGCCGTGGTCATAGGATCAAGCCCCGAGCTGGGCTCAGTGCTCAGTGTGGAGTCTGCTTCAGAGTCTCTCTCTCTCTCTCTCTCCCTCTCTCTCTCGCTCATTCTCTCTTTCTCTCAAATAAATAAAATCTTTTTAAAAACCCCAAACAACTTAATTCTTTCTTATAAAGAAAAACCTGGCAGAAATGGAGGAGGGAGGGAGCTCACTTTGCACTGGCACGCAAAGGCATTGCTGGGTCAACAGACAATCACACATCAGATGCACCAAGAATGGTGAGAAGCGGTTGCTCATGAGGGGACAGGAGCTGCAGGGCCATGTGTAGACTGGTAAAGTGCCCTTCTGCCCCCAGTTCCCCGACTCACCCGCCCAGCTGAGGCCAAGGTGTTCTGATATAATAGCCATCTTCATATTTGCTCGGTCTGTCCCACTGAGGGAACCTGGGGAGAAGAAACGTTGGGTTGCAGTCAGTAGTCTTGACAGGACACAGCATCAGCAGGCGTGAGTAAGTGACCTCAGATGGAGGCTCAGCTCACAGGCAGACCTCAGCGTCCTCATGGCTAAGCCTGTGAGGGGTAGGTGCCACCCGGGGCCAAAGGCTCCCCACGCTGTGCTCATAACAGGCCAAGCAAAGTGCATCAACGCGGAGCTCTTATAGGAGCGAGGGGGAGGGATGTCACCTACAGTCTTCTGGAAAGGCAGGGAGCATGCACTGTAAAGAGGTTTATACCCAGGGAGGGTTCGCTGAGGATGCTGTATCTCAGGGCCAGCGGCGTCAGAGTCCTTCTCCTCTCATCGGCACTGCTCACCTGCAGAGGGAAGGGTACTGTGGGTCTGGGGCTTCCCCATCTTGGAGCACCTTCAAGCCCGTGGGCTGTGGGGAGGGACAGGACACCTGTCGTGGCAAACAGTAAGTGACTCTGTTTCTCTGGAACAGAGAACAGGCGTGTGCACAGAGGTGGGGGCGAGAGGGAGTGAGACATTCGCATCCTTTATTAACAGGAACAAGAACAATGACGGCGAGCTCGTGTGGCCCTTACCAGGTGGTCAGGCCCTGTCTGACGCTCGTGACAGCCTCTGGGTAGGTACTAGTGTGACTCCCATCGCACGGATGAGGGTACTGAGGCACAGACGGGTGAAGTAACTTGCCCAAGGTCGCTCATAAGCGGCGGAGCTGGGGTTTGAACTGAAAAACCAAGTCTGTCTTTCCAGGTTCCTTTATACTCAAAAGACCCGTTTTCAGTACTTGGCCCGAGGCCTAGCAGCCCAGCCCTGCGGAGAAGCACCCAGAGGCTTGCTCAATGCTGCAGGAAACCCTCCTTTGAAAGAGAGGTTGGTTCAACTCTCCCTGGACAGTAAAGAGAAACTGAGCCACAACACACGGACAGAGCCCCGCTTTTTCCTGAGTCAGGAGTGGAAGGCTGACAGTTGCCAGCGACAGCAGAAGAACAAGAACATGGAGATGCTCAAGCCTTCCAGAGTCCCCAGGTTAGAGGTTGGTGACTCTGAGGCTCTTACAGGGATGGATAAGTCAACATACTTGGTCAGGACGCCTTCGCTGAGCTCAAAAATCTGGGTGTTTGCAGCAGCTCAGACACAAGAGCTCCCCTCTCTGAGGGCCTGACACCCCGGGGAGGATAAGCAAGTACATGAAAAAGAGGCTTGAAGAAAACCTGCAAACGGCCAGTAACCTTGAGCGATTCGACACCTGGTTCTACGCCTCAGAGGCCTCGGACAAGGCATGCCATGGTGGATGCCTGTGGTGCTCCTTCTAACCTTCGAGAAAGAACATCCTTGAGGGCCCAAGGCCCACAGTGAGAACACTCACCCCGAGGGCTGACACTGGCATCATTCCTAGCTTGCGGGAAGGGCTTTGGGGGGAGGGTGGCACTCTGCCAGGCCACAGTCAAGGGTCCAGGGGACAGCCAAAGGCCTTCCTGGACCTCAGGGAATTCGAAGGCAGCTTTTCAACAGGAAGAAGTCCTTTGGAAGCACCTGACCTTGAGTCTGTGCGGGGACCCCCTCTGGCAAAGGCCCTCCCCAGGGGGCAGCTCACCTTTGTGCAGGGGGGCATGGTGATGTTCAAGTGGCAGAGAATGTGCTGGGCATCCTCATACTTCATGGCCTTGCGTAGAAACGACAAGGACCCTGCTGGCTCTCGGCTGCTGTCCCTCACCTGAATTCAAGCACACAAAGGCAAGACTCAGGCGTGCTATTCCAAAGGCTTCGAGATTTCTGCCTCCCAGACCTAGACCCGGAGGATTCATCGGCACCTTCACCGGTATGGCCAAGCGGTTCTCCCGAAACGACTGGAACTGGAAACTCCGCTGCTGGGCAGCCTTTCTGACAGGTACCAGGTTCCCAAAGAGCTCTGCGAAAAGAGGCATTCCTTCCAGAACCTGCAGGAGGAGAAAAGCAGATACAGCTGGTCAGGGAGACACGCCTGCCAGTCCTCTCCTGCCTCCAGCTCTGGTCTTTCCTCTGCCAGCTCATGCACCGTCTACTGCACGAGACACAGAGGCTATGCTCCGAGAAACCCCACCATTTGTTTCAAAAAAGGCTTTGTTTCCGAGGTTATAATGAGTGAGGCCTGCTTTCTTGCTTCAAAGGATTTTATGATAGGCAAGCATCTTTGTATATCCCTGGGTGGTGGGTCAAGATCGCCATCTGAGAACTCTAGAACTCCACTAAAGGATTATCACAGGGCTTCCCCAGGGGAGCTGGATCTTTTTACACCTGTCCAGAAAAGTTTGGTTTATGAAAAGTGCTAAAAGGACCACATTATAGAAATCCCTACTGTGCATATAATGCTTTCAACTGAGATGTTGTCATTGGATCCATTTGACAATTGAGGAAACTGAGGCCCAAAGAGAAGAAATGCTTTGTCCAGTTAGTTCCCGAATCAGAACTAGAGGTAGGGCTCCAGAGGGCCAGCCCTGTGCCCTTGGCCCTTGCGGAAGGTTCAGAACAAACTCTGAGGCCAAACGTTTGGAACAGTTCTGGCTCCTTGCACATCTTGACATGATGAATCCAGGAGTCAGGAATAGGTTCCCATCCAGTCCCCGTTCCTTTCTTCTCATGTCATTAGTCCAGCTGTCCTCCCCACCTCATCGGGGCACTACCAGAACCCTGACATAGCGATTGAGCTCGTGCACTCTGAGCTCAGACTACTGCGACAAATCCTTCCTCTGCCTTTTCCTTAGTTGTGTGAACTTGGAGGCGGACTTCACCTCTCCGGGCCCGGGTTCCCCAGTCTGCCAGCAGGGGTAGTGTAAGAGCACACCTGGTGGTGAGAACGGGCACAGCGAGGCACGGTACCTCTATGTCCCTGCTCCGAGCGACCTCGACGAAGTTCTCGTGCTGCTCCAGGGTCTTGTCCACTTTATCATCTGTCATGCAGTAGCAGCGCAGACGCCCCTCACGGGGGTCATTCATCTTGGCGAAAATGACGAACTTGGCCATGTAGGGCACAGCAGTGAGCTCCTTGTACAGCAGAGTGGCGAAGTTCACAGCTTCGGCAGTCCGAGGACAGTCGGACAGCCAGAACCTAGACAGAGGGGGCTGATCGGAAGTGTGTCCGATGGAGAGTGTCAGCTCTGTGCCGACCGAAGGCACCTTTGCCCCCTAGTGATGGCTGCTCTGACACGCCTGCTGGTCACCGTGTGGCCTCTGTGTGCAAAGGGGCAGCTGAGGGCCCCGTCTCAGTTTCAAGCCCGGGATGGGAGGGTTGAAGCATGAGGATGGGGCGTGAGTAGGGTCAGCGCTGACTCCCTTGATAGAGGGCCTGGGGTCTCTCTGGGCTGGGAGGGGCCGTGCCCTACCTGGCAGAGACGTTGGTGGTGAAGGCAGCACACTCGTTGGCATACACAAGCTTGGTGGTCCCCGTTATGTCTTCCCACTGGGCTTGATCTGTTCCTCCTGCAACGGGAGCAAAGATGAGCTGGGGGACGGCATTCAGATGGCAGACACAGAGCTTGGCGAAATGCTAAGGGTAAAGTATGGAAGGGCAGAGCGGGGCCCCTCGGTGGGGCCCTGAGCACAGCTTTGTTCACACACTCTCCCCCTCCTCCTGGCGACTTCTCCTCTAGGGGTCAGAGGACCAGTCCACGGAGGGGGCTCTTCTCACATGGATCCCCTTTCCCTCCTTCCCTTCCAAGAGCACGACCCCTAGGGAAGCCATAGCAAAGCTGACGGCCAGCTTCACCCTCTCCCATCTCCCTTGAATGTGGCCACAGGGAGCTGCGGCTGCCCGGAAGGTGGGACAGAGGCAAAAGGGGCGCCTCTCACCAGTGACACTGCAGAGCAGGCGCAGGCTGGTGGTGTCCCCCTCCCCGCTGTCCCTCGGGTTGTCCGTCCAGGAAGGAGGGAGTGGGATCCGAAGCCCAATGGGACGGTAGAACTTCCGGCGCCGAGGCTCCACAGTGACAATGGGGCTGAACGTGGCCTGGTTGCCCAGGAGTTTGGTGACCAGCTCATCTGGCACAGGCTGGGCCTGCGAGGCATCAAAGGTGGACCCTCAGCCTCAAGGAGCAGAGGGCCTTGTTCGTGAGGGCCAGCACACCCCCAAAAGGACAGCAGGCTGTTTACGTAGAGGGCCAAGTTTCCTGGAGGGGCTGCAGGGGACCCTCCACTGTCGGACCCTGCAGATCTGTTTTGCTGAGCACAAAGCCTGTCTCTGGGCTGAGGTCACTGATCGGCTGTCTTTCTAGAGCCCTTTCTCCCCCTTTCCCTCCTGCATCTCATTAGAGGGATGATTTGGTCTTTGGTCCGAATTAGTAGCTCTCCAGGAACACTTGTGGAATTCCCTTGTGGCTGAATGCCCTATGGGGGGGGGGGGTTCTGCAACTTAACAGGCAGCACCTGCCTTTTCCTCTCCACCCAACTTTCTTTGGAGGTTGAAGGTCACACCTCTAACTGGAATGTTAAGGCATTAGAGAAGAGTGGGGGGATGTCCTGGGGAAGAAATCATCCTCCTGGGGGCCTTGAATTCCTCCCATCGTTCAGGAACTCTGAGCTGGTGGGGCGGCGGTGGGGGGCAAGAAAGAGAGTTGTGTCACCTGCAGAGCCAGCTTCACTCTCTTGGTGACAGCATTTTCTGGGAACGTGGCCTGCACCAGCGGGACCAGCTTGCTCTTCAGGAAGCCCCCTTCGGGGCCAATGGTGTCATAGTCCTGGCACAGCCGCGACATGATCACGAAGTACAAAGGGAAGTCGGTGGTGATGATGCGACAGACCCTCTTCTTCTCCAGCTCCTCCAGACTACCCAGCTCTGGAATCACACGGCACAGCGCCGCCCGCCCCCGTCACACCGGCTGCAGGCTCAGCCGCTGTGTCCCCAGGACGTCCTCGTCCCTGGCTCCTGAGGTACAGCCCCTCCCCGGGCATGGGGGAGCTGGGCGCCTGCTTAGATGCCCCAGTGACCCGGAACTGGACCTGCTGGGGCCAACTCCAGTCTCTCCCACCTCCCCTGACCCCAGGTGGCCCCACCCTAACTTCGCAAGTGCAAATCCCCCTTCTGAAGGAGGATGCCCTGGGGCCGCTACCTTCGTCCATCCCGTTAAGGATCTGGTCCATATCCAGATAGCTCTCTCCGTAGCGGCTCCTGTGTTCCTTCCATACAGAGCCATTTTCACTGCGCAGCACCACGAGTTCACGGTCCCCACGGCCATGGGAGGCGAAGTGGGGGATCTCCACGATCACGGGGCTGAGGGAACGGAAGAGAGTGGGGGCAAGGGACATGGATGGGGGTGTGTGTGCCGGCAGGCAGGCAGCTAGGCACAAGGGGGAAAGGACAGGAGAAGGGGGACAGTGTGTCCCAACCTAGGGGGAGAAGAGATCCTGCAGCCAGAGAGAGGCCCACCCCAGGGGCAAGTCCCGGCAGGGGAAGAGACCTGCCTTGGGTTCCTGAGATGCTCCAAGGGCCCCCACTCACTGCCGGGCCCCCGAGGAATGGCGAGCATGGAATTCCATCCCATTTCACAGGGGGCCCTCCTGCCACGGCCACAGTGGAGGCTAACCTATTAACCTATTTACCCAGACCTTGGACCTGATGCCAAGGGCCCACTGGACATCCCTGTATGTCCCCAGATGGAGGACCAAAGCTCTCTTAGCCTCGGCTGCCTCCTCTATTCACCAGTGCTGATGACATTTCCCTCAGAGGGAGGCTTCGATGATCACACGGAAAAGGGAAAGTCAACACCAAAGCATTCTGCCGGCTGTGGTGGGTGCGAGCTCGGCGGCGGGGACGGCACTGGACAACGGTGGGCAGGCAGGCCCCCAGGGCAAGACAGATAACCGTTACCGTCCATGGAGCCTGACAGTTAACCAGCTCAAGCGGAGCTCCGCACTTCGCTTCAGAAAAGGAAAGGAATAGAGCCCTGAAGCCCATTGATCCTGTCCTGGGGGGCGACGCTGGAGCGCTGTCTTCTAGAAATGCCACTTCAGAGCTTAAAGAATTAAACCCTTGGGGGCCCCAAAGAAGCCCCATCTTCTCAGTCCCGTACGATTTGAGAGCAGTGAGCCCCACCTGTCTATGCACTCCTTGGTGTATCCTGCAGAAGGGGAGGGGAGGCCAAGGCCCTGGTGCGGGGCTCGCCTCTCCCTCTGCTCGGAGGCCAGGCTGGCTGTGGGTGGCTGCCGCGGAAGCGGCCGTGACCGACCAGCAGGGCGGGGACGGGCTGGGGACTCTTGCGGCGTACACACACGTCCAGCGCGAGTGACCTCTCACCTTAAGAACTGGGCCCCCGTGGGTCCCAGCGCAATGATCCTGCTGGCCAGGCCCTCCTCCTCAGCCAGCGGGGGCGGCGTGCTCAGCTTCTGGGGCTTGACCAGGCGGCAGGTGATGCGAGTGGGGGCGGCGCACGTCCGGGGGGGGATCACCACCCGCAGGCCGTTGTGGCGACTCCCCCGCATGGAGCCTCCTCGGGCGTCCACCATGAAGCTCACCAGGAACCTACGGCCCAGGCAGATCCGTGTCGGGCTTCTGCGCGCGCTCTGTGGTGCGGAGAGGGAGGGCCCAGAACCCTCGAGGCCCGGTCACAGGGCTCACTCACCCTGTGTGGACGGGGCTGGCCACGGGGCTGATGTTGTCTGAGGTCTCTGTGGCCGGGCTGCTGGGGATGAGTGAGTCTTCGTCATACTCCTTAGACGCCTGAGGAGGAGAGGGAGGCCAGTTGTCTCATCACTTCCTGGGCCACGGGGGCTGGCTCTGCCCAGGGGTGGTGCTCTGGGCTTGGGGGCTCAGGAGCTCTCCTTGCCAGGAAGCAAGTGACCAGATGAAGGAAGTAGTCCCACACACTCACCACTGACCCTTTTGGGACAAGGCTTTCCTGGAGTTGAAAAGGAAGCCCAGACTTCATCCTACCATCATGGCTTCTCCTTGGCTCATTTTAGGTCACACACTGCAGACCACTCCACTCTTCCCTCCAGCCACACCCCAGTGTGAAACCCGTTCTAGAGAGCTTGGTTTTCACACACCACTGGAGCCAGGCACCATCACCTACTAGCTACTTAGCTTGAGCAAGCTACTCGCCACGAAGACATTTGAGGTACAGGAGGTGACCAGAGCAGACCCTACCTTTGGGGACTTCCTATGGCCTCATCTGCAAATGGGATAGTCCCTGCCCCTCGTGACACCGTGGTGGCAGGGACTTAGGGCTGCCACGCCCGGGGACTTGCATATCACAAGGACTCACGAAAGCCAGCAGGGTCTGTGTCTGGCCCTGGTCCCTTCCAGGTTCATTCCCAACCCTGCTCTTGCTCCCGGGGGGCCTGATGCCCCTGTCCCTCTCCTTCGCTGGCCCTGTCCATCCACCCTCACACCTTGCTTCCCACTCTCTGCAGACAGGAAGGAAGAGAAAAGGTGCTTCTTACCTGTTCCGGCTCTTCCGCTCTGATCACCACAGTCTCAGGTGTGACACAAGGGATCTTAGGGATGGCTGGTGATTCTACCCTATACGCCCAGAACATTGAGAAGTCAGAGGGATGATCCTTCTACGTGGCCCCCACTTAGTGGGAGGCCTCACAAAACCGCTCTGTACCCTCCTAATAACCTTCCCCACCACCGCCCCCCATGCCGCACCCCAAAGAGCCCACCACACAGGCAATACTATTCATCCGCTCGCATGGACTGGCCTCTTCCCCTCGCCTCAGAGCCTCTCCCCAGGGCCCAGCTGTCCTTCGAAAGCCAAGGGACGCGGCTGCCTCCTGCCTGAAACCCTCCCTCACACTTATCTCCTGTTCCCAGCTTCAGAGCCCCTGCAGGGAGGTCCCTCGCTCCATCTGGCTTGGACAGCTCATTCTCCAGGTGTGCGTGAGGCGACCCCACCAAATAAATGGGTCTATTCTTTATGTTGGACCAAGTCTTGTGTTTCGTCCTAGCCAGCGTGCGGTCAATACTCATGGTGTTGAGTTCTGAGATTCCTATTTTATGCAGTAAATACTAATGGACTAACTATTCTGGGGGTTTCACTTCCTGCTGGCCCCCTGCCCTGTTGAGTAGAAGCCATGGACTAGGCCAGCAAATGTCTGTCTTTTCAGAAAACACCCAGGACTCCGTGTTTCTACAGAGCTGTCACTTTTCGATTAATTCGCCAGGACTCCCTGTGTGCTGATGGACCCACATGGGAATAACTCCCAGCACCCCCAGTGGGGGTGGGGGGTGTGTTCCAGGAAGACACAAACCCTCCGTGGGCCTCCCTAGGGCACCATGGTGACAGAGGGACGTGGTCAGCGTGTGAGCTTAGCCTGGCCACCGCTGTGAATGTGAACTTTCCTCAGGGGACCTTTCTGGTGGGAAACTGGAGGTGCAGGAGAGGAAGGGGCTGTGAGCAGGGGGCCGAGAGGGGGAGGCAGAAAGTTAGGAGCAGGGGCACGGAAGAGGAGGGGACACACTGCTGGACAGGCTTCCGTGTCCCTGACTGGCCATCAAGGCACAGAGCTTGCTGATCCTAAGCATCTGGCTTCCCAGTCTGACCGCCCCAGCATCGGGAGTCCCACTCCTGGGTGCCAGGGCTCGACCTGCGCATCCACCCTACGAGCACTCCTTACGCTTGGTCCAGCTTCGGCACGAAGTCCAGCAGCTCCTTCTCTTCGTCTATATCCCTGGAATCCTGCCTCTCAGCCTTGGAGATGAGTTCTTCCCCTGAAACCACACAAGCTGTCGTGAGGGACCGGAGGGAGGGCTCCACTTTCTTTTTAAAAAGTGCTCTCCCGCTCCTCCTCTCAGTGCTGGTCCCTGCTGCTCCAAGGGAACCACTGACTGTGTCTTCCGCCAGGCGTGTTCCTCCAGCCCCGGGGCACGGGGCAGGGCAGCCAGCGCGCCTAACCGCTTAGTCTACGCCAGGCTTTGTGGAAGACAAAAAACTGCCCAGAAAGGACTTTCTTGGCTTGACAAGCTGCCCCGCACAGCAGCCCTCGCAGGGTACGCAGACACCAAGGAAAGATTCGATTCTGTCCTTTGCCACACGGCACGCTACGAAAGGATCAGCTACGGTGGGACTGAACCCGTTCATTCTGAAGGGCTCTCAGGTTCTTGGCAATCACGGCAGCCAAAACCTCATTATTTCCTAACTCCCTTCCAAAAGGATTCAAGCTACGTCTACAGGGCAGACTGCCTCTTTGTTTCTCTCTCCTTGCTGGGACAGGAGTGGGAGGCCTCGACCTTGCAGTGCCATTTCCTGTCACTTGGTGGTGAGTGGCCCGGCTCTGGGATCTGGAGCTGACAGAATGGAAGAACGGCTCATGCAGTCATGATCACGGACACGGTGGCATGGGCACAGACACGGAAATGGACAGGCGGGAGCCACCCGCCTGGGCATGGATCTTACGGGTGTATATCTCCTGTTAGAGTCAAGCTCCTGGCTCCAGACTGTTAGCCATCAGAGGAGGGTGGAAAGCAGGAATGGATTAGTGAAAGCTGGGATTGTTTAGGGTGGAATGCAGTCATGAGAAAGGGCCACAGGGAACAGAAAGTGTTTCATACCCATTATAGTTATATGAGCAGTTCCTGGAAAGCAAAGAAGAGCCACGTTTAAGAAAGGACAGGATTGAAGTCAGTTAAATCAAGAGGCATATCATTAAAGGGGACACAACGGGGGCTCCCCGATCATCTCCACGACAGGGTTATATTGCCAGGGACTGGAGGGAGAATCCAGACCGACCCCACGATTTTACATTACAAGGGGTCCCCTCAGACTTCCCTGAGGAGATGGGCTTATGTGGGGCAGGAAAAAATACCACAAGCACTCTATGGGCCACAGAAGCTGAAACTCTACTCATTCCATAAAACGGATACACTCCAAAGTTTACTGACCCACTAGGGCGTCAGAAGAGAAGCATCCTAAGAAAACATTCTTACAGAATTTAAACGAATAGCTTGTCATTGGTTCAAAGCACAAGGAAAATCTCAGGCGAAATTTTATCGCAGTTCTTTACAGTCTGAGAGTTGATCTGAATGGAATTGTACCCCATGTATTACATACATAAACACATATATTTTTTATGAAACTTCACTGAATTTCATATTTTAATCTCCAAGATGTCAGTTGTTGCTTCTCCTCAAGTTACACTAAAGGAGTATTTTTGATAACAGTCACCATCATTAAAAAGTGGTTCTCTCTGGCTTTGATACCAACTGGCAGATGGAGGGTGTGCGGCGGGGCAGGTAGCCTGAAGCCCCCAGCGAGGGAGGGCTCACCGCCCCCCCCCCCCCCCCCCACACTGTGTTCCCTTCAGTCTGACTTGCCCCCACCCCCCCGCCGCTTTTTGTTAATCCCAGACTTTACCTTCATCTTCAGAGACATCCAGGATCTCATCTACCGTCTCAGGGAAACTCAGCCGATGCTTGTCACTGGTTAACTAAATGGAGAAAAAGCAGAGACTAGACGCTGGACAGAACAGTGGGCCCTTTCAGGGATCCCGCTGAATTACCGAATACTGAATTGCCGGGTTATGACTGTGGAGGCAGGAAGGAGGAGGGAAAGGAGGTTCGTCTTTGCCCTCCGCTTGACAGCTGATGTCTGGCGGGGGCACAAACAGGCACTGCCAGCTTCCCGAGGCCTCCTCTCTGCCCCCAACCCACCTTGCCCTTTGCCCCCTCGGTCCGCTCACAGCCCTAACTCTTCTCGCCACTAGGTGGCAGCACAACCTCGCGTGATGGAGAACACTCTCCCCGCGGGTCCCCGCCACACGCTGGCCTGGGGCTTCCTGCCCTGTCCCCAGAATGCGCTCCTCTTCCCTCTTCTCGGAATAACCCACACGGGTGCCCTGTCTGTCAGGGCGCGTGTGTCCGGGGGGGGGGGGGGCGGTGCAGGTGCAGTGGAGATGCTGACGTACCACAAAACTGGGCTCATCCGTGACAACCTTGAGCACGTCTGTGACAGAAATGTAGCCCAAGCGCTTGGCTATTGCCAGAGGTGTGGTTCCATTCTGGGGAAGACAACAGAGAGATGGCGGGATCAGACAAGGAAGGAACTCGGGGGGGGGCAGCACTGCCCTTTTTGCACAGACCACACTCCCGTTCTCCTTGCTTGGAAGGGTCTAGGTGGACACACTGTGTGCCTCGGAGCCCAGAGCAAGGCCTCTGCACATGTGTAAGCCCAGATAGGTGTTAGCAACCAGGCTTGCAAAGACCCGTGCAGGAGAGAGAAAAGTGATCCTTCAAATCAGCACTGAGCGCGGGAGTTTTGAAATGAGAACAGGGGAAGTCTTGCCAGGACCTGCCCAGAACTGCCAAGGGGGGACCAAACCATCCGGAAGGAATGGGTCCAGAAGGCACCATATGCAGTTCTGGAAGATTCTGGAATACAAACGTGAAGAGCAATGCTGCTCACTGCTCCCAGCACTGGTTCTTTGGGTGCCAGTGACTGAGCATTAAAATAGTTAAAATAACCCATACACACTTCAGTGAACTGTTCAGGCCAATCAGAAATCACAATCACCAGAGACAGAGCTGCGTGGAAGTAAATTGATGTTGAGGCTTTATTTTCCTTTTGAGTTCTCGAGTCCCAGCCACATTTCCAATCAAAGGTCCATATGTTTTCAGAGCTAGAAGAGGCCGTGGGGAAGATCTAGAAAAGCCTTCATGGTGTCAGTTGAGGAAGCCCTACTCAACTATGATCACGACACCAAAGGCCACCCTGAAGTCCCCAAACAGCAGGAACCCCCCAAGACGTTTGGTTGTGCTCACACGTACTATACTGACAGCAGCTTCACATAGTACGGGAAGAGTTTCAAAGGTAATATTGAAATTAAGGTAAAAGGTAAATGGTACTTCAAAGGATACCTACAGGGGCGCTTGGGTGGTTCAATTGCTTAAGTGTCTGCCTTCTGCTCAAGTTATGATCTCGGGGTTCTCAGTTCAAGTCTGCTTCTCCCTCTCTCTCTCTGCCCCTCCCCCCACTCATGCTCTCTCTCAAATAAATAGATAAAATTAAAAAAAAAAAAGATAACCCACAGTTCACTAGAACCTACAGTTTGCTGCAACCCATCCAGGCCCCAGATGGACAGTAAAGCAAGGCTGAACCTCTGTGGTTAACAGGGGTCTCCCAGGGCCGCCCATGAGAGTGGTTTTCCAAACTGAGGAAATTGGTGTGTACTTACCGAGCTGACCTCGTTTGGGGAAGCACCATTTTTGAGAAGCAGTGTCACAATGTCTGTATGTCCTTGCTGGGCCGCCTGGTGCAAAGGACTGTATCCTTGCTGTAAAGTGAGGTGACATTTTGGCAGGATAAACTAACTATGAGAGAAAGAACTGCCCACATACTACAGAGCTGTCTTCCAGGTACAACCCACAAAAACATGGATTTTCCCCATTTCCACCTCAAGGGTCAAAGCTTAACGTTGTGGCAGAGCCCCAGGCACACCCAGAGTAACTCTGACTGCACCTAATCTGGCACTTAAGAAGTATAGAGATTAGCTTTCCAGTGTTCCCATACCTTAGTTTTGGCATTGACGTCTGCCTGGTGCTGTAGCAGAAACTTCACCAGCTTGATATTTCCATAATGACTGGCCACGTGGAGTGGAGTATAACCCATCTGAAAAGCAAGCAGTGAGTATGAGTGAGCAGGGGGGCTGCCGGGCATCCCCAGAGCCACTGTGGCTGGACATTACTGCTGTCCTTAGAACGGCTCCTTAAAAGGGAGGATGGCCAGGGAAGCCCGTTGGAAGGCTGGCAGCTGCCACAAGGTTGTGAGCCGTGCTGCTGGACACCACTGGCCTGGGAAGGAACAGGGCTTGGCTTCAGACAAATGAAGTCTGAGATGCCTGCGAGCGCCAAGTGTAGATGCCAAGTAGGCGACTGGAAAACGGACCCTGAGCCCCATGAGGAGGTCTAGGTGAGAAGACGCCCATGTGAGGTGGAAATCCTGGACAAGAATGAGCATAGACAGAAAAAGCGGGGCCCACAATCCAAGGCAGCATGTAGAGGGAAAGACAGAGAAGAGGTGTGAGGAGGCAGAGACAGAGAAGAGCTGTGAGGAGGCAGCAGGCAAAGCCGGGGAGCAACAGGTAACAGGAGACAGGGGACATCAGTCCAGAGGGAGAGAGCTGCCATCGGGCTGTATGCTGGGGAGGGGGCCCGGTGGGGGACACACAGTCGCACAGAGGTTGTTGCCGACCTGGACAAGAGCATACTTATTTCCACTAGAAAGGTGAGATTCCACTGTCCAAAAACCCCACAAAGCCTGTCCAGGTTACTGAGTTGTAATGGAATGGAATTTATAGGAACTGGTCATTGCCTAAAACAAGCAGCTTCGGGGCATTTACTGACTGACTGGAGCTCAGGCTGTGAAGGAGCTCATTTTGAAGGAATCCGTTCTGCTGAATGGTTGGTTGCTTCCCTAAGAGCTGACAAGCCAAGGTTCCCTGAGCCCTTATGTCCTAAGTGTCCCCAGGTTGCTGGTGCCAGATCCCAGAAACCATCTTGGAACAGACCCTGAGACCCCAATTCTAACTCACAGTGTAGGATCTCTCATGAGGGACCCCAAAAGACCACAAAAGCCTCTAAGATCCAGCACGTTGTGGGGTTTTAAGCAGATTCCTGGGGAAGCTGCAGAGAGTTGGGAATCAAGGAGCTGCTAGATCTTTCTCAAATCAAAGAGACTTCAGCATCACATGGTTGACCTGCGGCCCCTCCCAGTCTCCTACTGTCCCCTCCACACTGGACGGAGGGTCCTCCAGGCAGGGTCCCCACCCCACACTGTGTGTTGTGCATTCCGTTATCCTCAGCTGCCCCACAGAGCTCCTCACACAAAGAAGTGGTTCACAAAGCGTCGAACTCCCATTTAACTAACTGCTAGAATAAAAGGCACTGAATTTCTAAGTGAATCCACGCAAGCCTGACATTTTGACCCACTGTTCATGTAGGACAGGTCAAAGAATCATGATTAAATGTTCCTCTTAGTTTCTCACTATAGAGGTTCAAAAGTCTAAGCAAACTTCGGAGTTCCCCACCGGAAAGTAAGATCACTGGGATCGGTGTCTCCAGCCCTCACTGCCACCCTGGGAAGTGGCAGAGAAGAATGGGCTGCTGAGCCCTTGGGGTCTCAAAGCTCTGCGAACAGGCCAGCCCTGATGTGGAAGGGAGGCTGGCGCCAGGCAGGATGAGGGGCATGCACGGGGGCGGGGGTCAGGGAGGGCAAGCCCACGGGGACATAGGCACGAGCTGGCTGCCTTACCCGGGTGGTGGCGTCCACTGTGACACCGTGTTTGATGAGCACGTCTGCCACTGGAACGTGGCCTTCTTGTGCTACCAGATGGAGGGGGGTGAGTCCACTCTGGAAAGAAAAAGAAGTTCATCACCTTGTGTCCAGTAAAGGATCCTGGGCCACCGTGGAAGAGCACTGAGGCTAGGACCTCAACACGGCTGTGTGGCCCCCAAACAGCTGTGTGACCTGGGACGGAGCTCTTCCAGCTCTGGGCTACATACCCTTATCTTTAAAAATGAGGCGGTTTAGCTAAATTAGAGGTCAGCAACGTTTTCTGCTGAGGGCCAGATGGTCAATATTCTAGGCTTAGGGCTCTCTCACAACTACCCAACTCTGCCAGTGATAGTGAGAAAGCAGCTATGGCCAACAGGAAAGCAGGCACGGCTATGTTCTGATAAAACTTTATTACACCAACATTTTGGCCCACGGGCCCTCATCTGCTGATCTTTGAACTAGATAAACTTTATGGAACTTTCCATTTATAACATTCCCTACTTCCCTGATTTGAGATGAGCTCCAGACCCAGCTTTCCTTGTCTAGAAAATAGAGGCTAACCCTGCCCTATAAGGTCCACGTGAGAAAACACAGATAAAACACACTGGAAAGCACAATGTGCCATTTAAATGTGACTAGCCCCTCACAGCCCACGCCGCACTGTCACAGAACGCGTGATCCTGCCGACACTGACAACATCAGATTCTTGGGAGTTTTCACACACCTTTCTCAGGAGGATAAAGATGCACCAGAGACAAGGCCCGATACGTGCACACTCACACCAGAATGTCTCTCCCCTGCACCCTGCTCGATACACTCCCCTCATGATGAGGCAAACAGAGCTATGATATTCTTCAGTCAGAGGCAGGGGGCAGGACCCGTCCCCTCTCCTGAGACTCCCCTCGCCCTCCTCGCCCTCCTCGGCCCTCTGCACGTTCCCACCGGCCACCCAGAGGCCTGTGAGCAGGAGCCCTCCACAGCTGAGGCCTGCGCAGCCAGGTGGGTGGCAGGGAAGAGTCCTACCTCAGTCACAAGTCTCTGGGCGCCCTGCCTGACTCTTAGGATAACACGATAATTCGCCCCGTGTGAGGTGGCGTGAGGATGAGTGAGGGTGTCTCCAGTGTGGGGAATCGCCATCACCCTCACGGCTCCTCACAGAGCCTGCGTGAAACGGCACGGCGTAAGCAAGAAACCAAGCACCAAATCCAACGTCACGGTCCGCCCTGACAGTTCCCTCCGGAGGATCACCTGTCCAAACCTGTGCAGAAAGAGCTAATGGATCTACAGGGTTTTAACAGATCTGCTTACCCTTAAAATGCCTGCCTTCTGAAACCGTTCCCTTATCATCTAAAGAAATGTCTCTTCGTATTGGTTCATGATACGCAGTGTCCAGAATGGGCCAATTCAGAGGTGGCAGATTAGCGGTTGATGGGGACTGAGGGGTTTGGGGGAAATGGGGAGTGGCTGCCAACGGGCAATGAGGCTTCTTTGTGGGGTGATGAAAATGTTCTGGAACTAGATAGTGGTGATGACGGCCTGATTCTGAAATATGTTAAAAACCACCGAACAGGACAGGTCAAAAGGATGAATTTTATTGTGTGTAAATTATATTTCAATAAAAACATTCTTTTAAAAAAATAAGTGATTTTTGGTCTTTCCGGGGTCTCACATTCCTTTGAGAAGCCGAGAAAAACGAGACGAGCTCATCTAGGAAAATGCTCGTGCGCCCCGTCCTCCCAAAATGCTGTGCAGTCTTGGAAGGACCCGTACTCCCCCACCAACAGTCCCTGGGGTGGGAACTGCTAGTTTAGCATATGGGTGGGCACTTAAAAATATTCCCCCACAGAAAAAGAATATTTAGTACCAAAAAAAAAAATGAAGAATATTTAGTTCCAGATTATTTACTATATTCCTGGGTAGACACTGGCCTCTATCTGGGAAAGTGTACTATGGATTTTAACAGTAATCTTTTTGCAGACCCTTGAGTCAATCTATCTAGAAAAGGCTCTGGTATCAGGTAAGCTGGGGGTCATGCAACCTGGGAAGTGAGCAACCTTCCTGACCCCGTATATTCATTTATAAAACTGAGATAAAGCCTACACCGGCTTGTTGTAAGGATTATGCACACACACACACACACACGCACACACACACACACACCACTTCACTCAGAACCTGAGCGCACAGTAGGTGCTCAATATTCAGAGAGAACATCTGGTTAGCGACTACGAGGACATTACCGAGATGACAGGGTCAATCTGGGAAGCCGTGTTTACCTTGTTCCCCAGATTGCCATTGGCTTGTTTCGAAAGTAGAAGAGCCACCATCTCTGCGTGACCCTCCTGGGCGGCCAGGTGGAGGGGGGTCACGCCTTGCACCGACTCGGCGTTCGCCGACCCCCCATACTGCAGCAGACTGCGGGCCACCTCCATCTGGTTCTGCTTGGCCGCGATGTGCAAAGGGGTGTAGCCATTCTGCAACAGAAGCAGCACCGGGAGGCAGGTTACAAGCATGCTGGGTGGACAAGAATGAGTGCACGCCTGAAATGTTCCCTCCTCGGAGGAAGGGCGAGGCCAGCTTCTTGGCCGGCTGGACACCCGTGGAGCAGAGCTGGAGTCACCAAGGAGAGCAGTTAAAGTCAACCAACCAACCAACCAACCAAATCACTTTGATTCAGAGACCCTCTTCAGGGAATCCACACCCCCCTCCCCAGCCAGCAAATGTCTTGGGCCTCCCCTCACCCCGTTTTCTGTGTTCAAGCTCCGACAGACTGCTCTGCAGGTCGTGCTCTGGTACCAGAAAAGCTAGGACTCGAGCAGGCAGCTCAGAGAAGAAATGCAAGTCTGGGCAAGTCGATGAAAGGCTCTTGTCTGCAAGAACCATTGCCCACCCTCCCCGCACCCCGGCACCCTGCCCCAGACATTTCAGGAAGGAAATGGATCAGAACCCTCTTCTCTCCCTGTGCAACGGGCCCCAGGCTCCCCCTGGGCTTACGGGCCGGGGCTGTTGGTTTAAGGACAGGTGTCCCCAGCAAGAAACCCGAGACTCTGGCATCAGCCCTCCTTCCGCGCTAACTAGCTGGGTGACTGGAGAGCCAGTGACCTCCAGACATCCTTCTGTCTTTTTAAAAGGCATTGAAAGCGGATAATGACATCCGACTTGTTCTTTTCTTGCAACTGTTGGATGGATAAAATAGGATAGTCTATGTGAAGGTGCCTTCCAAAATAAAGATATAAAAGTAATAAACCTGCGTATGGTTTTGCCGTGAACTGGTTTACAAGACGTCCAAGGCCATGACAAGATGAAGGAGCCTGGTCCAGAGTAAATGACTATGACACCACATACTGTTTATTCAGCCACCCCCTGCCCCGGTAGGAAGACTTTTCCAGTGAAGGAAGCAGTACATGGGTTTACATTCCAGGGAAAGCTCCTCGTCCTGCTGCAGACAGATGAAGCTGCTTTGGTCATCACTGTTGAAAAGCCCTTTTGCCTACGTGGTTCCTCATACAGCAAGTAGGGCAGGCATTTTTATTATTATCTCATTTTGTGGCTAAAGAGGTCAACTCTTGGCAAGGTTAAGTACATTACTTAACGTCACCTAGTAAATGAACAACAGGAAACCCACGCAGGCCTTCAGATCCCAGAGCTGAGGCTCTTTCGGCGGGAAGAGTGCTTCTCAAACCACAATGTGGACACAACACACTTGAGATCTTGCTCAAACATAGATTCTGACTCAGAAGTTCTAGGGAGGCCCCAAATTCTGCATTTCTCACAAGTTTCCAGGGGAGGCTGAGGCTGCTGTACCAGGGACCACATTTTGGCCACTGCTAACATTCAGGCCTAGAAGAGAGGCCAGGCCTGAGGACCTCTGAGCAGGACCCACGACTTTCAAAAGCACATGCCGGCCAATCCCAGAGCTCATGACATAAGACATTTAGTCTCCCCACCTTGGCAGGCATTCTCCCGGTTACCCCAGAGAACCGAACCTCCCCGCCAACCTCTGTCAGACCGCGCAAACCAACGTTTCTGATTCTTCCAGGATCACTGATCGGGAATAGGAAAGAGGAAAAAAGGGGTCTGACAGTATAGGAACTTTTCAGCTTTATAGCATCAGAGGACAGGGGAAGAACCACTCAACAAGTGGATTTCGTGGGGAAATGGAAAGTGTTAATTTACCCAAAGAATTAAATTGAATAAAAAAAAAAATTCCTTTGAATAATTATGTAACCTCATTCGAGTGTTCCTTTAAAAAAAAAAATGAGAATACATTCTTTTTCAGCTGTGTTCCCATAACGAGATCAACATTTTGTTTCTAATGTTCACTACATAAAACAATGTTTGAATTGTATCAACAGAGAGCAAAGAAAGAGGTGTGTCTGGCTGGCTGGAACCCGAGATTTGGAGCCCTCCCCAAAAGGAGGTCACTCTCTCTGTAAGGGAAGCATCAGCAAACGCCTGCTTCAGTGCTGTCCACAGGAGGAACTGGGGGCGGGGGTAGCTGAAGCTCTAGTCAGTGCCCAGTCTGTAGCAAGCATCCACAGCACGAAAGCAACGGTTATTCGGACCTGTTTTGACAAAGGGAGGACCTGGAGCAAGTGGCAGGAGCCTCACGGCAGCATAATCAGCAGTCCAGGTCCCTTGGGCAGCTGTGGGTGTCCGCACTGGCAAAAGCAGCACCCAGTCCTGGCAAGGTGACCCTGGGTTAAAACTGACATACAGAAGCAGCTGGTGGTCTCAGAACAGAGACTACCCCCTCTGCACTTCCCAAAAAGCGGGATTAAAGGGAAAGAATGACCTTCTGTAGGTGACAAGGACAAGGGGCGACTGGGCAGAGAGGTTAGGGAGAGCTGTGTGCCCTGAAAAGGTCTACTTCCCCAAGGAAATGAGCTCATCCTGAAGCATGCACGCTGGAAAGAAATCTGCCTAAATGTTAAAACATTAGCATCAGAATTAGAAGGGGGAGGGTTTGGTTTGGGTGCACACAGATTTGCATGTGAAATTCTACAAAATTGCCAGACTCCTTGGGAAACTATTTTTTGCCATGGAAACAAACCCCATCTGTACAAGGTTTGTACTCGGAGAAGGTTCTCTTTAAATACCATGAACCTGGCTCCAGTTTCTTTTATATAAGGAGGGGGGTGAGGAGGCGGGGAGTCCGGCTCTTTATTTTTAGAGGCAGGAGTAAGCTACATCTTAGCAGGGCCTCGTGCTCTGTCTACACAGTGACGTGGGCTTGCTACAACCGCGGGGACAGGAGCCCAAGGAGACAGAGGTATCTGGGAGACGCTGTGTCTCCGGCAGAGTGATGCTGGAAAATTCAGATGAGCGTCCGTTCTGAGGAGGGAAGACAAACTGAAGGCCCGAGCTGATTTTCCCCCTCGACTTGGGCTGTGTTCCCACTGAAGTCAGCAGGTGTCAGCTGTCATCACACACCAACCCCCCCACCCCACCCCCCCACCCCCACCCCAGGCTCCCCCTGCCACAAGGCTGAGCGCTGGGGTGCGCTCTCCCTGAAATTATGCTGGTTTTCTGAGTCTTGGCTGCCCTGTAGGGAGCTCCCCAAGCAAGGGCTGGGATCATGGGGATGTCCTTTTTGTCTGAGTTCTGCCTTCTCCCCTCCCCCTTCCTCCCCTGCTGGCCATCAGTCCCCTCCCCTCACAGACTAACTCAGCCCAGTCTCTGGTCCCACACAGGGCAGCCTGTCCCCCAAAATGATCCCCAAGTCCAGCTTTATCCCTTCACCTTTTACTAGGGCCCTGCCCCCCAAGTCTGATCTTACATAAGCAAGCCCAGTCAACTCCCTTTACTTGGTTCCCTTGAGAGGCAATGAACCTGCTCCCCGAGGCAGCGTCCTTCAGAGGCGAGCACACCAGCCTCAAGTCTACCAGGTCATATATACGTGGGTGTGCCTTGTTACAAAAACACCTCGATTTCCAAGTCTGAACTCACACAGGAAATGCATTTGGGGGTGACTATTCCCACTTGAAACAGGTCCCCCTGCTTCAAGGTTCTGGCAGGTTCCCCCTGGCTACTTCTCAGACTGGGGCCATTGTGCTGCCAGCACCAAATGGAGTCCGAACCTGAGAGCAGGGCCTGCCGGCCCCGGAGATGCCTGGACACGCTGACCTTGGACAGCCAGCTGCCAGGACTCGGCTGACAGAGCTCGGCTCACATGCCGTGGTTTGGGGAACCCATCTGTTGTGTCACACGAATCCCACCTCTGTGAGGTAACCTGTTGCTGAGAAGTGTTACCCACATCCTACCCCGCTCCCCGTCTCCAAATAGCAGCAGTTACTGTAGGTAACGTTTGTGGGAAGGAGGCGAGATCTCAGAGGTAGAAATAAAAGCAAAACATGAAAGCCCTCCGGCCACTCCTCGAACAGCCGTTTCTGATGAGGGCGGCAGCAGGGTCCTGCCCCGCAGGGGCCCCAGGCTCGGAGCAGGTCTGGGGCTGGAGCCCCCGGCGTGTGACCGGGGCCGGGCTTACCCAAGCCGGGCTGTGCGGGGAGCCGCCCCGGGGAAGCAACAGCCGGACGATGTCCAGGTGGTTGTGATGGACGGCCACGTGCAGGGGGGTCAAGCCATTCTGCAGGGACAAGACCACAGAGACAACAGCGTTCGCTCAGCTGGCTTTCCACGTTCCCTCCGGTTATCGGCAGCACCGTCTGGGGCTCTGTATATATTCTTTTCTACATCGTACGATCTGGTTAGAAGTCCTTCCAAACCCAGTCTTGATCTGGGCCCCCCCCCTTGTTCTGCACAGCCTGGGTTCGGGGGGAGCAGCACCACCCACACCCCCGCTCAGAGAAGGCCACCAGGCTTTTCTAAGAGCACCAGACCTTTGTTAGAAAGACAGTCCTGCCACAGCCCCTTCCCCCCAGAGGGCTGCCCATTCAGAAGACAGACACAAGAGGCGGAAGCGGTGGAATGTACCCTTCGCTCTGGCCTCGGAGCTGAGAGAGGAAGAGAAGTTCAAACTCACTTTTCCGGCAGCGTTGGGGTGTGCGTCCCATTCCAGCAGCAGCTCGGCCACTCTAACCTTCCCATACTTAGCCGCCACATGGAGAGGGGTAAATCCTTTCTGAGGAGAAACACAGGCCGTCAGAACGGGGGGGGGGGGCGGCGAGAACGCTGCCCCCACAGAGAGCAAGAGCCCGTGGCAAAGGAGACATCCCACCCTCACCGGCATGGAGACACCAAGCACGTAAAAGCCACCACAATCTCTCCCAGAGGCCGAGGCCCCAGAAATCAGCAGATTTCCTCTCCCACCTACCACCTGCATGGCTAGTGATGACCCATGAAACCACCTTGTGTTGTTATTCCACTGCTAGCTAGTGGAGGGCAAGGGCTGAGTCTTAGTCCTTCTCATATTCTGGAAACTGATTTGTCTAGAGCTAAAAGCTGGCCCATGATAAAGGGATGAAGGCTTGGTGGGTGGATGAGAAATGACAGTTTTACCAACTTTCTAGGGAAGGACAGCCCATTGGGCTCACAGACGGTGGCCAGTCTGGGGGTGCCGCCCTCCCAGCTACTTTCAGCATCATCCAGGCAACAAAGAGAACCAGGCTGGAATGCCCATCCCACACCCCAGACCCAGCGGTGACTAGCCAGTGGCCTCTCAGGAACCGGAGGAAGGAGGCTGTACCTTGGTCATGCATGCCTGGGATGCTTCCTTTTCCAGAAGGGCCAGGGCCGTCTCCACATGGCCCTCCCGGGCTGCGATGTGCAGCGGAGTGTGCCCGGCAGTGGTGGCCAGGTTGGGATTGGCGTTATTTTCTAGCAGAAGCTTCACCATGTTTACGTGACCAATGCGAGCCGCGCAGTAAAGCGGGGTCTGGTCATCCTGGAACCCAAAGGGAAAACAAAGAACAGGGAATACTAAGGTTTCTTAATCCAGTCACTTTACAAAGGAGAGTGAGGCCCGGAAAGGGTAAGTGACTTTCTCAAGGTCACACAGCTAGGAAGATGAAGAGCTGGGATTCAAATCAGGTGTTTGAGTTACAGAAACAAATACGCTCTCTCGTTTAATCCTCCCAACTACCCTGCTAACTTGTACCCTTACAAGTGGGTGGTTATTTCTACTGAACTGCCTAAAGGCTCAGCCTTTCCATCTGTAAAATGGGAACAGTAATCTACCTCACGGGGCTCTGGTTAAGATCAAGCAGGCAGTGTATTTAAATGCTTCATATAGTTTAACAGGCACTCTTCCTGTCTCCCAAGTCACATCGGAGAGGATACTGGCCTTTCTGCTTGAACGGGGCCGTGGGAGCCTGAACTGCTAAAGAGGAGAGATGACGTTTTCTTCCCACCCTTGCTCCTCCTCCTCCCCTGATGCTGACGGGGTTTGAGGCTAAGGTCTCTGTGCCAGGGGCCCTGTGCACGGCCCAGACACAAAATCATGGTTCTAACTCTAAACAGAGCCTCTGTCATGGGAAGAGTAGAAAACCCAATCTCGGTCAAAGCCGATCACCTTGCAAATTTAGTAGCAATTCTTACTGCTCACTCGCCCAACCCCTTGAGAATATTTTTCCAACAAGGATCATCTTCCATTTTTTAGATCAAGTAATTCCTGACTGGTTTTCAGTGGTAACATTTTCTCCAAAAAGTTGCTTCTCTTTTTATACCATGACTGTGATGGCCATGAAATGCTTTCGGCCCCTAAACCCTGCAGGCCGCCCATGCTCTTTGGGCCCTCATTACCCTAACGAACAGGACAGCTCTGATGCAGACATACCCTGGCCTTCTCAGAACCCCTGCAAAGCAGAACCAGAGCGTTCAGGACAACCCCCGTGGGCATGGCGAGGAACATTTGTGCCACAGGCCTCTAATAAGAAAGGATTTCTCCTCACTGCCCTCGAATTGCTTATATCCCAGGATCCCTCCCACCTCCAGAACTCACCTTGGCCTTGGCATTGACTTTGGCTTTGTTCTGGAGCAAATATTTGGCTACTTCCGTGTGTCCTGCTCTGGCTGCCATGTGCAACGGCGTCTCCACTTTCTGTAAAACCACAGAATTAAAGAAATGTTAACCCATGCCGAGTTTCCAAAAGGACACACGCAGAGTTCCAAAGTGCCAACCTGGGGTAACTTGTTGGGTTTTTGTCCAAGAGGTGGAGTTGTTCCAACAAGCAACTACTTTAGCCTTTAGCTTGCTGACACCTGGTGTGTGGGGTGTGTGTGTGTGTGTGTGTGTGTGTGTGTGTGTGTATGTGTGTTTGCGTGTGTGTGTGTTCTAGGTATACTTTAAAAGCAAACCTCAGAGCTGATGAATGTTAAAAACTGTAAATGCATTCCCAGAAACACTTACAGAAGTTCCCAAATTATTGTCTAAAAGAAAACTCCTAGGACTGACAGATGTGTGACAAATTTAACTGGGAACGGCTCAAGACCTACACATATTCTCCCCAAATCTGAAGGCTCTCCTACTGTGAGAATTCTAGCTCTCTCCCCAGAGAGGTGATCTCAGGATCAGTACCTCATCTCCCCTCCGAGCTCTCAGTCCAGAGGACGGAGCCCTTACTCTCCCCACGGGCTTACCACGTTGGAGACATTGGGTGATGCTTCGCGCTGTAGAAGGTTCTTCACGATGGGCAGATGCCCCATGAAGGAGGCCACGTGGAGAGGTGTCAAGCCAGACTGGAACACACAAGAGAGGAATGAGAACAGAGGAGCCTTTCCTGCTCCTACAAAGAAGAGAAAGCCAGATGAATCTACTTTCTTGTTTCTAGGGGCTCCAGAATGGTTTTCCAAGCAAAGGGAGTTCAATGAGATAGGTTTGCTTTCAGGGTAATGGGTGGAGGAAAAAAAATCACTGCAGGGTGATTCTGTCCGCTTTGCAACTCAAAAACATGCATCTGATCTTGGAAAGCTCCCTGAAACTTGACACACGTTCCCTTGTCTCAGTCACCCAATGTGTTCCTTCAAGCAGTCTGAACTCGCACGCACACACACACGCAGTCCTGCAGTCCCACGTAGCTAAAAAGAACAACTCTCCAGAAAGCTGTTGGAGGAAGACCACGGGCAGGAAGCCTCTGCCCGTCTGTGGGGTTCTCCTACCTCAGTAACAGCATCAATGGAGGCCCCCGTCTTCAGCAGCAGATCCATGACACGGATGTGGTTCTTCTTACAGGCGATATGTAAGGGGGTGAAGCCATTCTGCGGCCCCACACATAGGGAGACAGACAAGCAGGAACTTACAAGACGAGCCCGAGGGGCCCCCAAACCGCCTCTGCCCACTGCCCCTGCCTGGACGGTCGGCTACTGCCCGTCACCTGAGAGGCCGGCGGCTCCCACTTTCTGCACCAAGCATGTTCCTGAAGAAGTTGTTCATAAACCCTTTTTTCTTTTTTAATTAATCATATTTTTGGAGGCGTAAAAAGGGCCTGCTGTTTTCAGTTTCCTTCAGGGGAAACTGGCAATCAAGAGCACTTTTTGTGAAGCAAATCCTGTTTCCTCTCCCCTGAAACCATGGATCATTTTTAGTAAAGTGGATTTCGGAATAGCAGCTCTGCCGGGAGTTTTGTTTGTTTCTGTCTGTTTTTTCCAAGGGCTTTACTCCCATAGGCTGGGGTTCCCAAAGTTGGGGGAGGGGATTTTGTCGCCCCCCCCCCCCCCCCCCGCCTGCCGCCACGGCATTTGCCAATGTCTGGAGACACTGCTGATTGTCATCACCAGCGGAGAAGGAGATCAACCCCCGGGGAGGAGGGCAAGGATGCTGCTAAACGTCCTACCAGGCATATCAGACCCAAAATGACAATAGCGCTGAGGCTGAGAAATGCCCCCGCTATCTCAGAATCGTCCCTGGCGTGTGGCAAGAGCTCAGTGAAAGCTTTCTGAATGAAGGAGCCACCCTTGCAAGACCTGGAATCTCCCCTGTCTTCTGAAGTCTGCCCTGTGGGAGTGGGCGGAGAGGAGATGGTGGTCAAGGCCATGCTCTGTGCAGAGCTCTGGCCCCAGCAGATCCCTGACCCTGCCCTCAGAACGCCTGGCCTGGGGCAAGAGGCTCTGAGGACTCCCAGTCCTAGGAGGGAACTCGCTTTAGGCAAGAACTCCTTTCTATACCAGCACTAGGAAAACTCTACACCTGTGAGCAGGGGAAGGGTGCTTAGCTCGGCCCAGGTCATTCAGCCACCAAAGTAGATAAAAAAGGCGGCCTAGAAGGAATCACTGTACTGCAACCCCAGGCTGGCCTAGAGGGAGTGGCGCCCCAACCCACACACATACCACGGACACTGCTTCTTAGTGAGGTCTCCTGGGCCTGATCCCCCTCCCCCCACCCCCCACCCCCCACCTCAGTCTGTCATCAGGGTGCCGAATGGGGAGTGGAAAGTTTACCATCCTGCCTCTGTGCTGCCATGTCCCCCAGGCCCTAGCCGGTGCCACCACCTTCCGGGCCCTAGTCTCAGGGGTACCTCCAGTCACCAACATGTGCCCTTCCCACCAGGCTCAGCCATGCAGCTCTGGTCCTGCTTCCCTTGGCCTTTGCCCCTCTGACACCTTCTCTAGTAGCCTCCCACTCACCAGGGCTCTGGAATTTGGTTTGGCTCCTTTATCCAAAAGGACCTTGGCTACTCTGTGATGGCCGCAGTGGGCTGCCACGTGGAGGGGGGTCAGATGGTCCAGGGTGATGTCATCTATCTCTGCGTTGTATTGCAATAGAAGTCGGACACAGTCAAGGTGGTCTCCCTGAGCCGCCATGTGAATGGGGGATAAGCCGTTCTGGGAGAAGAGGGAGAAACAAGCAAGTAGCAAAGGAAATGAACACAGAAATTCAAGGCAATGATTCCAACCTCACGTCCTTCTTCTTCCCTACGCAATGTTTCCACATGGCCCCGGCGCTCCTGCCGGGTTCTGATCATACTCTCCACCTCATCAAATCCTCCAAGCCAGCTCCAGCCAGGCCGACCTCTTCCGGGAACCCTTCCCAGACCACCCGAGACTTCTGTGGGCTTTTCTTTATCTGTCCCACTCACGCGGACACTCCTCATGGATTTGTTGAATTGTGTCTGTAATGAACTTGTCAGGTGCGTGTCTCCATACTTATCAGCCTCTTCAGATCAGTGACTGTGCCTTCCATCTCTCATAGGCCCCACAATCCCCATACGAGCATGAGACACACAAAGCGGTCCATTTATATGCTTTTGAATGAACGAATGACCACAACACAGAACTTGGATCTAGAGCCCTCTGTTCTGCGCTCCTAACACACACACACACATCACTTGAACAACTTCATTAAGGACTTTCACTCTTCCTTAGGTAGCAATCTCTTAAAACAACAACAACAACAACAACAAAACAACAAACCAACATTAAAAACAAAGGAGACTCTTCACTCAATCCTTCACACATTAATTCAACAAATATTTACTAAGTGATTAATGAGCACCAGGTATGGGTTAAGCTCTGGAGAAACAAAAGACAACAGACACAATCCCTGGCAGAAGGAAGCTTGTGCACACACAGGCAAAAGAGGTGGAAACAGATACATTGTTGCCATTCAGTGCTGTAACAGCAGGGAAGGCAAGATCAAAGCACAGAGGTCCACTGGAAGGTAGCGTTTCCAGGAGGGAGGAAGGGGAGGAAAAGCTCTCAGGAGGAGGTGGCCCAGAGCTAGGACTTCTCTAGGAAGACAGAAAAGGAAGAATCTCTTAGCAAAGGGAGCAGTGCGGACTGGATCACAGAGGCAGAGATCCTTCGGGAACTTGGGGAGCTCTACCTATGCAGTTAGAGGTGCAGGAGGACCACGCCTGACGGGGGCACAGAGCTGGGCTCCAGGGAGGCAGGAGCAGCATCAAGACAATCTGTGAGCTCAGGCACTGGGATGTTAGCTTTCAGAAAGGGAGCAAGAAAAGATTTTCAGCAAGGGAGGCACACAACCAGGCTGCATGACAGCTAGTATCTGTGTTACGGGTTGAATTGTGTCATCTCAAAATTCACTTGTTCAAGTCCTAACCCCAGGTACTCAGGACGTGACGTTATTTGGAAATCAGGTCACTGCAGATGTCGTTAGTTACGATGAGGTCTTTCGTGGGGGCCCGAATACAATATGAGTGCTGTCCTCATAGAAAGGGGAAGTTTGGACATACACACTCAGACACAGAAACCATGCCATGTGGACAGGAAGGCAGAGGTCAGGGTGATGCCAAAGCAGTGCCAAAGATGGCCAGCAACCATTGGATGCCAGGAGAGAGGCTTAGAACAGATTCCCCCTCACAACCTCTGAAGGTACCAGGTCTGCTGACCCTGATCTCAGATTCCCAGCTTCTAGAACTGTGGGATGATGGGTTGCTGTGGTTCAAGCCACCCAGCATGAGGCACTTTGCTACCCCAGCCCTAGCAAGCTAAGCATTAGCTGCCACTCAGAGACCGACACAAAGGTCATGCCATACTTCCCAACGCTCAGTGAAGACTGGCCCGCTGCCTGTATTTGTAAATAAAGTTTTATTGGAATACGACTGCTAGTTTGCATATTATCCATGGCTGCCCTCCTACTACAATGGCAGAGTTAAATTGTTGCAACAGAGATCGTGGCTTGCGGAGTCTAAAAATACTGACTATACGGCCCTTTAGAGAAAAAGAGGGCCATGCCCGATCTGGCTAATGATTAGAGCTATACTGAGTGTCTCCCGTGGGACAGGCATTGGGGTATACAACACGCTGGTTCAGCTGGTTAGCATCTCTGTTTTCTAGAGCTGGGATTTGATCCTGAGTGGGCCTGACCTGGAGCCCTGCCAAAAGGACGTTCCTCACAGAAGGGAAGCACGAACCTTGGTTTTGGCTTGGATGGGTGCCCCGTGGTCCAGCAGGATCTCTGAGATTCGCACGTGCCCATTCCGAGCTGCACAGTGGAGAGGTGTCAATTCATCCTTTAAAAGAGCCCAAAAGAGAAAGCCCCGAAGGCACCTATCAGAGCCACTGCACAGAAGACTGCCCCCAGTACAGCTGCGGCCACAGGAAGCTCAGACGCTTCCTTCAGGACCAGCTCGTCTCCAGCACAGCCCACTGTGTCTCCTGCTGCCTATTGGCTCCCACCACAGCTGTTTCAAGAGGCCAGGGGCCCACCACTCGCTGGCCACAGAGAGGCCACCAGCGGGCCATCACAGAGCCGGGGAGACTCTGGAAGGCAGAACTCCCTCCCCCCGGCCTTCCACGGAGCTCACTGACACCCACCTTGGTCCTTGTTTCTATCTGGGCCCCCCGGTCCAGCAGGAGCCGCACCATGATCACGTTCCCTCTGCGGGAGGCGATGTGCAGTGGCGTGATGCCGTTCTGGAAGGGGGAGGAACAGGAACCAGTCAGGCTGTGACGTCCTCCTCTCCAGGGCAGCGGGTCTGCACCCCATGCCTGTGTCCCCCCAGCCCTATGGTGGCAGCAATGCAAGAAGGCACTTTCAGCCTACCGGTAGGATGCTTCTCTCCTAGGAATGATCTCAAAACCTATGAGGACATGACGGCATCCTTGTTGATCGCCGCAATCGGGCCAAGCCCTGTCTCCCAAGCCCTGTCATCACAACAGACTGGAAGAAAGCCCTGCCCTCCAGCCTTCCTCGAGAATGGACAAATGGAAACTGACGATCAGACACAAACCAAGGAGGAGCTTAAGAGACACCAGGGCTGTCTCACCTGGGGGCACTCACGCCATGAGGAGGAAACCCAGGTTGTCACAGTGAGGGGCTGACAAGCCCAGAACCCTGGCCCAAGAGCAGGGCCTGCTGGGGAGACTTACCTGGGGCGTGAAGTTGACGCTGGCACCCCTGTTGAGGAGCAACTGGGCCACGTTGAGGTTCTCGTAGTGAGCTGCGATGTGGAGGGGGGTGAATCCCGTCTGGGGCACAACAGAGGGGGACAACTTGTCACAAGTCATGCTCTGCCATTTCCACCTCAGAATAAGGACAGGGCTTCTGGAAATGTCGGCAGGGCCCGAGCGCCCGAGATGGAAAGGTTTGCCTCGTGGCAAGTCATATTCAAGGCTGGGTGCCACCTCGGAGGGCCTTCCATTCTTTGTTTTACAGTTCCCGTGGACAAACCACGGACTAGCATTACCTCAAACTCAGCAGGGCCCACTCACGTGAATGGCTACTTATGAAGAAATGTTAATGAACGAATGAAAAGTGTTACAGGGGCCATGATCTTCACTCTAGAGATGGCTTCAGTCCCCTAAAAGGGAGTGGTGACTCAGCTGGCTGGCCAAAGGTGGCCCTTTTGACCCGTTGGCGGGTCATTGTCATCATTCTGTCCCATAAACCTGAGAGCATGCCTGATCCAGTCAGCAGCCTTCTAGACAAAACCCAGCGACCGTGGGCTGAAGGGACCATGTGACTAGCTCAGGTGATCCACTCCCACTAGAGCCCAAACTTACAGACAACAGATCAGCTGTGCCTCAAAACATCAGAGAGCGCAGGTCTAGGCCTCTAGGTAGCCCTCCCCATTCTCATCTCCTCACGTAGGGACACCTCCTCTCCTCCACCAGGGATCCACCAGGAAAAGAGGGGGGGTTAAATTCTAGAACACCACCTGCTAGCCCTTAAAGTTCCATTCTGGCCAGTTTCATGCCAGCCTGCCCCGGATACTTTTCCGGGTGACCAGGAGCGACGCGAACCTTTCCTGCTCCACACCGAGCACCTCTTCCTGGGTGTTCACTGGGAGTTTGAAGCGGTTCTGCCCATGGGGGCCCCTCCAGGACACTAGCGGGAACCCGAAGGTGCCGAGGGTGGGGGCTGGTGGTGCTCCGTGTGCTGGGCTAGGTCCATTCCCAGTCACGGGGCATTCTCGGGGCACGGCCAGGGGTGACCCCTGCGGCTCCGCAGCCCAGGGATGAGCCACCCTCACCTTGGAAAGCACATCTGGGTTGGGGTCATTCTGCAGCAGGACCGCAGCCGTCCGTGTGTCATCGTTGCGCGCCGCGATGTGTAGGGCGGGTAGGCGCACTTTCCCCTTCGTCCCATAGTTGATGAGGTGGGCCACCACATTCTCATGGCCCTGCTGCAGAGCCACCGCAAGAGGCGTGAAGCCGTCCTGGCCACAGGAAAGGAGGAAATCTCCATGTGCTCTGACCGCACCCGCCCACTCACTGGCCGCCAGGCAGAACACACGCTTTCCTGCCTCAGGGCTCTTGCTAGGGACGGGCCCTCAGCCTGAAATGCCTCTCTTACCATTGAGAGCCCTCTTCATCTGTCAAGCTCCGTTTCAATGCTACCTCCTCCCAAAAGCCTATCTTGAACCACTTTCTTCCTCCGCAATCTCCCAGAGCCCAAAGCCATTCATTTTCCTTTATAACTTGTTCCCAGTCTGAGTGCTCTGAGGGCTTTTTACTGCCCTCTGTTTCCCTGCCTACCCTCTCTGTCACCCTTCAACATGGTGGAGGCTCATTCCTTTCTTCATCGTACGAGGGTTAGTAACACCTAGCAAATGCTAGAAACTACGCCAGGCACTGAGGACTGGATCGTGAGCTACCGTGATCAATCTCCTTGGTTGTGCGCCGAGGGGCACAGGACCCCGTGGCTGGTGAAGAATGAGCAGAAAGTCACGTGACTGTTGAGTGTGACAACGTCAGTCATGAAGAGAGGCTTGGACTCCATCTAGCTCAATTTCATCCCTTCGTCAATGACAAAACTCAGGACCAGAGCTGAAGGGACTCATGGTCTGTGGCCAGATCCTTTCTCATTAAGGTCCAGCCTTCAGTGGTGCTTAGTGTGGGAAGGACAAGCCTGAGTCTGATGTCATTTCTCCAGTATGTGTCTGGGCATTCCTCAAGACCCATGACTCTGTCTCTTCCTCCCTCGGAGAGCCCAGCAGCGCCCAGGATTAGTGCAGTGAGCAGAAGGGAGAGAGCACACAATGACACTCCACACCGGTCGTGACACAGGAACTCTTTCAAGCCATGTCCCAGGGATACACACCCCCAATGGTGTCCTGCACCCGGGGCGGGGGGGGCGTCCAGCAGGAAGGCCGTTTGCCCAAAGTACTTACTTCTGTGGCTACATTCTGATTAGCTCCATTTTCCAGTAAAAACTTAACCACTTCCAAGTGATTCTCTTGTGCTGCCATGTACAGGGGTGTAAAGCCTTTCTGTAGACCAAGAGTGAAAGTCATTAACATTCACCCACAAAATGAGAGATGCTAAACCCAGAGCAGAATCGTCTCAACCTGAGGACAGCTCTCTCTTCACCCTATTTTCACCTAGCCCAACGGGGCCATGTCCCCGCCCACACCTCCGGATGGAAAAACTCATTGATGCTTCCAAATGGTTTACTGGGATTATTACAAAAGGCCACCAGGTGGGGGCGACACTCCATGAAAATCAGCCTCTTGCCGCCAGACACACAGCGTCTATTTTCACTCCTTTCCTCTGAAGTCCCCGTATCTCACCCACCCCTAAACACACTTTCTCTCCCCAAGCGTGCCAGAGCTAGATACATCGTTTGGTTTAACTGAACAGAGATGGGGGTCCACAACGATCAACCACCTCACTCTTAGAACACGCATGCAAACACGCACTGCCGATTAATCTAGACCATGTGCTCACAGTGTAACAGAAATGCAGGTGGAGAAGAAGGCCAGCGCCCTCTGGCCCGGGGCCCCAGAGGACCATCACCTGTGACTGGGCGTTGACATTGGCGCCATAGTTGACCAGCTCCCGGACCACCTCATCCTGACCAGCGAGGGCGGCGATGTGCAGAGCTGTGTTCCCTTTCTGAAACACATGGAGGAGAGGAAGCAGAGCAGGTTTCCCACCAGGCTGTCAATGGTGCTGTGACAGTCAAAGGTAAAGTCACCATTAAGGGTACACTAATAAGGCTGTGCGTTGGGGTGGAGGACAGTGGGTTTTCTTTATGAGACGAAACGGGTAGATGACACCCATGAGTGTGCCTGACCCGTTATACACCTTGAAATAGTACTGAAAGCCCAGGGAGGAAAAGCCTTCCTGTTCTCCACACAGAAAATTTCACGCTGAAGAACAAAGAAACCACTTCCCAACACCTAATCCGCCGCCCACAGACGCAGCGTTCTGTCATCGGCTGACGGACAGTCGGCGTTTCTCTGGACACACACTGAAAGGTTTGCCAGACGAGCCGGACTTCCGTGGACTTCCAGCTCCTCACAAGCTGTAACTCGGCAGGACCACACGGAGCCCCCGCTGGGTCCGGAGCTCTGGGGAAGGAGGCCGGCAGAGGCCACAGGCTTGGCGCCCTTCCCCCGGGAGCTGGGCCAAGGGGGACAGAGGAATGAAAGACGAAGAGAGGGAAGGGCAGAAATACGCAAAGGGGCTGGGGCAGGTTCTGAGGGGATGGCTAGAGCACTCAGATTTTCTTGTCTGGATCCATTCTGGGTCTCTGACAATTGCTAGATGGGGTTCAGGTCCAGCAGGCTGCTTTCTGCCCATGTCCCTCCTATCTCCCGGATGTCCAGGGACGGGAACACAGGCACATTCTCTGACTCACCTACGTGACCCCCACGGGCACCCCAGCTCTGTGAGAGGCAGGCAGGACAGGAGCCCCCCCACCCTCCGACAGCTTCTGTCCACAGGGCAGGCGGAAGAAAATGGGACCTATCTGGGCCCACTTGTCCCTCTGCTATGTAAGGAGCAGAGATCTCAAACAAACTCATCTTTTTGTAGTTCAGATGGCATGTAATTTACTAAACTACATAAACACTTGCTAATCCATCTCAGGCAACTCAAGCCCTGGCAAGTAGGGACTTCAGACTCGGGTCCACGCACTGGGGCCATCTGTCACTAGGAGAAGAAGAGTGGCCTCATCTGGGCGGAACAGAGCGGTGCAGGCGCCAAGTTCTGTGCCCCCCCAACCCCCACCCCACACGGCCATCGCTGCCCTCGGCCCCCGCAGGTGGGAGAGGTAGCCCCACTGAGGGCACCAGGGGGCTGAGGGAGCTCAGGTCTTTGTTTCTAAACTGTGCCCTGAATCAGGCAGGAGGGCCCTGCTCGTCACCTCCCAAGGTTGGTCTTTTTGATTTCTCCTTAAATTCCATTGGATAAACCAAAGGGTTCTTCCTCAAACATCTGTCAAAGAATAAGCGCCAGAAATGAAGGCATGGATGCTGATTAATCACTTTTCATAGAAGTCCGAAGAGCTTATGTCTGGAGGCCAACTCTCTCACTGTACCAAGTGGGACACGGCTGTTGGCACCGGAACCTTCTCTAGAAATCAGGACTCTGATCTCCAAGTCTCCCCATTTAGAAGGACGTGTGCTGTGCCCATTCATGCCTCCACTACACACTGAACACATGTGTGTCAGGCGCCGGTCCAGGCGGGGGAGTATCGAGATGACAGACACTCGGGCTGCTTGCCCTCAAGAAGCAACAATGTCAAGATGTTGCTTTCCATCTGCCCCTCTCTGCCTGAAATCACACGACATCAGAGCTCTCCTCACAGAAATCCATGCCAGGGGTGGTGGAGGGGGGCAGCTGGGCCCACATGGAAACCTGGCCCACGCCACTTTCCAGATCTGGGCTGAGAGCAGCACGGGTGGTGGGTAAGAGCAAAGAGGAGACCGTGGGAAACAGACCCCCCACCTACACACAGATGCACACAGTGTGCGGTGCAACAGGGCCCCTGGCCTGGGGTGAGGGTCCAAGGGCAAGGAGGTGGGGCCTGTTTTCTCCAACCCTCCCCCTGCATGCAGGAACATACTCTCGAAGAAGAAAAAAAAAATTTCTTAGCTACATGTGATCCACAAAGACCCACTCTGTCCCCTGGCTGGGTGTCCTGGAGCTCCTGGAAGGGATGGGGCTGGGGCAGGTCCGGGCACACTCAAGCAGGGAGATGGGGGGTTTCTCCCTCTCCGCCAGCCGAGAGGCTGAGCACAGGCCCCTTCGAGGCAGAGACGGGAGGATGGGACCAGGATGCTTTTGTTTTGTGCTTTTAAAATTTCTAAGCACAGTTTAGGAAACTATATTGGTTTTGGCTTTTTTACTCTTGTCTTTTTTTAATCTTTCTCATGCTTGCGAGACCCATTAGAATTCCCCAATCTGCTATGACTCTTGCTCAGCCCACGGTTTCTGCCTCACCTTTTTTCCTCCCTCTGTGTGGCATTCAGAAACCACGCTGGCTTACAAAATGTCTATAAATAACAAAGACACACCAAGCGTTCGCTTGCAAAATAACAATCAGAGAGGGAAATTCGGCAAGAGCGAAAACGACGAGGAGCCCTGTTCACGTGGCTCTTGGGGCCGCGCCAGGGAAGAGGAGCCTGCAGATGGTGCGCTGCTGGCGGCCAGGTCTGTGGGAGCGCCAGAAGGAAAACTAACTGCATCCCCTTCGTCCACAGAAGACGGGTGGAAACAACTGGTACTTGTCAGGGAAAAAAAAAGTGCCGCACAGACATAGAGAAAGAACAACTCTTGTCTATTTCACCGGCGAGATCGCATGAAAATTATATGACATGACACGATGTGAAAATCACTAATTTTACCGCCAGGGATGATTGCACCTTCCTAATATTTTGGTAATGCACTTCATAACCACTCTATCTGTGGTCCACCTATCATTCTTCCGGCAAATACTCTTGCCGCCTGGAGTGGAGATTGAGGCTGGGCGTGAGACCGCCATGGGTACGGAACAGCAGATGGAAAGAAAGAGGCCAGCAAGGACAAAGCCAAGAGGAAAACCGCGGGAAGTAACCGGGAAGGACAAGAAAAGGAAGCAGTACTCGAGTCAGCAGAGAGAGGTGGTTTTTGTGTGTCATTTTGTTTTGACGTATGGGCGGCGGCATCTTGCTCGCTAAGCAAACGGGATGGATGGATATAAGAAATAAAACCCATTTTGCAACCTGTAGCTGCATGATTTCATGACTGTCGTTTCTGGGCTTACGTCACTGGAGCTACGGGGAAGAGTATGTCGGTGTGGGGGCTGTGACGTCCACCCTTGCTCAGTGCCCCCTGATAGGAAAAGAGAATGCTGTTCAGGGTCATCAGTCAGGGGAGGAAATAAGTGTGGAGCTGACCAAGTAGAATGCTGGAGAAGGATAACTGCGAGGGTCTGGCCCTCTTCTTCCAACCTCAGTAGCAACACAGCCACCAGTATTTGCTGATGCCTATTCGTTTGTCATCTGAATCCTGAAACCAAGTATTATCACCCCCATTTTACAGATGAGGGAATTGAGACTTCTCACTAGCTAACCTACCCAAAGTCACAGAGCATGAAGTAGTTCTTCTGGCATCTGGACCCCAGGCACCTGACTGTGGGGCTTCCAGTGTTCTTAGCCCCTATAGGAGTCAGAGACCCCAAGAAAACAGAAAGTCACCAAAAGAATTCTATTTCTAGGTGCATAATCTGGCAAGGAGGATAAAGCAAAAGCCCACTGACTCCTTGTGGAAATAGAGTCCTGTGCTTTTCAGGTAATTTCAGGGATGCCTAGAACTAGGAAATGATGGGAAGGACAAGAGAAATTCAGAAGCACTCTTGGATTTCTCTCAAGTTTGGGACAAGACAGGAGGGATCCCCCCACACTTGAATATCAACGAAAAGCTCCCCGCTCCCTAAGAGACGTACCTTGGTTGTCGTTTCTAGAATGATTTCTTTGTGCAGAAGTTCAACCACCATCTTCACGTGGCCTTCTTTAGAGGCCAGGTGCAAGCCGTTCAGCCCATTCTGTAAAGAGCAGAGAGGCAGGAAGAGTGGTTAGGGGACTATGCATTCTGCTGTTCCAGTGGCTGAGATGAGGCCACTTCCCTGTGAAGAGATGTGTGACGGGCCAGAAGGGAAGAACGGGAGGGGCCCTGAGTGGCGCTGATCCGGCCTCTCCAAGCTCTTTTCTGCAGAAGCCCCAGATAACAGGAACGCAGGGCGATAACCAGACCACCTCTCCCTGGATTCATCTCCATCTTACGTGTGGGGAAGCTCTCACTAAGGCAGTGGGTGACCTTGAAATTCAGATCTTGGCCACGCTTTTGGCAACCACTTCATGGAAGTGCTGTAGCTTCAATCCCCTGGTTAATTTTCATGGCACCAACCAGTAAAAGCAAAGGGGCAACACCAGTGTATCTTAAACACTTGCAGAGATAAGTGCATATTTAGTAACAACAATGACAAAAAAAAAATTCTGAAATAAGCTCTTTGAAGAATTAAATACCACCAACCACCAGCTATATGATTTCTTCGACAGATGAATCAGTTTTAAAATAGCCCCTTGGCCACCTTGACCTTTCAAATGTGGTCAAAGCTCGTCTGACAGTTCAGTTGTGGGGTATGGGGCGGGGAGAACCAACACTGTCCACGCCCAATGGGCAGTCCACAGGAGCAGAACTCTCCCTGATCACAGAAAGTTCCAGCTGTACATGGCGAGGTTTGAGAGAAGGGTTTACTTGGCACGCTCGCATGTCCTGTCTTCTGATCCTTGCACTTAAGATGCCTGGAAACTTCCTGGCAAAAGCTGACTTCGGAGAGTGCGACTTAGAGCCACACATAATTCCGACAATATGACAGAATTCATTTCGCTTCCAGTGAGGAGCAGATCTTGGTTCCATATGGAAGATGATGTTAGTCAATCAGCACTCCCCGTGCCCCACTGTTGTGTTTTCTTCCTCTTCCTCCTCCTCCTTGCCCACCAGCCATCCCCCCCTCTTCTCCCATTCCTTCCTGTCTCCTGCTTCAGTCAACGCTGTTCTAGCCCGTTGCCTTGCAGAGGGTGCCCCGCAGCCACTGCAGGCTCTGGCCAATGGAAAAGACCCTCGCCACCTCAGCGGGAGGGGCGTGGCTCCTGAGGGTGTGGTTCCTGCAGCCTCACCCACCACGGGCCCCTGAAATCCCCCCTCCCTTTGGGTTCTAGCACTCGTGACCCACGAATGCTCACACCAAGGGATTTTATTCTTGCCCTGGACCCCACCTCTAAAACTCTCTTTACACTGGGGCCTTGAAGACATTCCTGGGGTGGCAGAGAAAAGAGGAGGTGGGCTCCGAAGGGAACTTCCCCTCATTTCCATTCAGTCAGTCCCCGCACCCCCAACATGCAGAGTGCAGTGGGCCAAATCCTTGCACGTCAGCAAAGCCAGCGTGGTAGGGGTTGTGTGAGGGGGAGGCGATGGGAGGGCCCTCTCCCACAACATACGCAAATGCCTAGAAATTACAGTGAGATGATTTCCTCTTGCAGACTGTGCACACCATTAAAGGCAGTGTCCAAAGCGGTGTGAATTATTCACACCCTGGTGTGAACGGGCTTATCAGATAAAGGCTGGGTCCCCGTCAGGTTTGATAACGGAAAGGGAGACAGTGATCTGTGAGAACAGGAAGCTGGGGGAGGGAGAAGAACACTGGGTGGCAGCAAACCAGTTCTCCTCAAATCAATTTGCAAAACACAAATGCGCTGAAAAGCAATCTGTCCAGGGACGGGGGCTCTGGAAGCCTGGAGCCCTTCTCTGCAGCTTCCAGCTCTCGGCTTTACCCCAGGGCAGGTCTGCGCAGGAGTCCCTCCTCCCTCCCAGAGCTGTGCGCTCTGCCAGCCCCTCTTGAAACCCAGCAGTGTTCTGGAAGGTTCCCTGGGATTGCTCAGGACTCGCGCTGGTGTTAGCAGCAGCTGCAGCGTGCTTCCCGCAGGGGACGGGGCTGTGGCGGCAGGGAGAGTGGCATGGTGCTGGTCCCTTCCCATGAGCAGTCGCAGCTCCCGAATGCCTCAAAGCTGGGGAGTTGGCAAGTCAACAAGGAAAACACCTAAGTGGACAGCCGATGATCCGGGCTGTCTGTCCCTGCTCTTCCGAGCCCATGTCAGCATCTCCAACCAGAAGGATTCTAGACGTCCTGTCTGCCCAGAGAATGGAGTGGAACAGGCTGTCGGGATCCCTGAATGCTGAGGAAATCAAGGTCGGGGGTAATCAAATGAGCAGCCAAGGTCACACATCTTTTCTAGAGCACAGCCACATAGAAAACAAATCTGGATTTCCCAAGGGAAAAAAAAGGGCTTGGGGTATTTTGGTGGTGGTGGTTTTAGTTGTCGTTTTCGCCCCCAGGAACTGGTATGTTTCCATCAGAGGATAAAAGCCCATTTCTCCTTGTTTTGCTCACCCGGCAGCTCAGAACAAACCCTCAGTCACAATCACTCATCCGGGTCTGGTCACGGCCACTCTAGTTTGATATCCAAGATTTTATTCCTTGCCCTGGTCCACAGAAAGTCCCTCTGCTTCCCTCCCTGCATCCCAGGCCTCCCCCTAAAAGCTACACTCTTGGCAGGAGGCAGTCACAGAAAAGGGACCATCGCAATAGATCGGTATCTTAAATTGTGTTACTCAGCTTCCATCCCAGACCCTGGATCAACGTTCTCTTTCTTTCTTATGACTTTGTATTTTTCTAACCCTATTTTTGACTGTTTGCTTTCAACATGTTCACCCTAAGTCACCTCTGAGTCTATCACTGTGGTGATATGAATCCAAGCCCCATTTGGCATAGCTGTCACAGCAAGGTGCCTGTGACATGCACGGGAGATATGCACAAAGGCCCAGAACTTATCACAGAATAAGAGCCACGGAACACGTGGGACCTAACGCTCGTCTCAGCTGCTCTCGGAATCCCGGCAGTTACCTAACGCAAGCATTTCCTTAATCCAATCCAGACAAAAGTTACTAAGAACCTATTCCATGCCTGACACCACACTAGAAAGGAATACGATGCAGACCCTTATCCTTGAAGATCTTAATTTAGTAGAGGCAACAGATGCATAAAAAATAAGTGTGAGATAATGTGAAAATGCCCAAAATGGCACGCATGAGATGAGAAGTAGCACAGAGGAAAAAGGAACTGCTCTGCCAAGAGGGTCAGGAAATCTCCCTGGAGGCCTGTTCAAGGAAGCCTGTACACAGGAAGGGATACAAGTCATTAACAATGGCGAGATGAGAAGCTGCTTCTGAGTTTAAATTCTAAACCCATGAGCTAAAATTGCAGAGACCATGTTCCCAGCCCTTCTCATCAAGCGTCCTCCTCCCATCCAGGAAGCATCTTCATTCAGGAGACACACAAGCACCCGACCTCCAGCAGCAAGTTTTCTCCAGCAGCTGACCTCAGCAAGCAGCTGGACGGCTGGTCACCATCCGGCCGCTAAGGTCGCTGAATGCCTGAAAACTCATTTACAGCACATACACAGTAAGGAACTTGTGTAACTGTTTTATTGAATGCATTACTAGGGGTGCCTGGGTGGCTCAGCTGGTTAAGTGTTAGACTCTTAGTTTTGTCTCACGTCAGGGTCTCAGGGTTGTGAGATCAAGCCCCGTGTCAGGCTTCACATGGAGTCTGCCTGACATTCTTTCTCTCTCCCTCTCCCTCTGCTTCTCCCGCTGCAAGCTCTCTCTCTCTTTCTCTCTCTCCAATAAATATAAATAAAGTCTTTTTAAAAATGCATTACTAGCCAATACAGGAGATCATTTCCAGTAATTTGAAATAACCACAGAGATGAGTGATCATCTACCACCTCTTCAAAACCATGATCCATGTTTTATTTCAGTTAATTCAAGTTTCAGTTGTTTGCCGAAAGGAAAAGGTGAGCCGCTGAGCCTTGCCTTGCATCTTTCACCGCTCCAGCTACCTTCCCAGCCCTCCTCTTGATGCCGAATGGCAGACAGACTGCTAAGGGGGATGATGGGGAAAGTCACGTATTTCATATCCCAAATAAGTGGGTGTTGAAGATAAGCAAGAAAAAGGTAAGAGTGTGGCAGTAAATGCTTCAGGTAAATCAGAAGCTGGAGAGCAAAGCAGTAACTACTTGTGGCCACTTTTTAACCACATGCCTTCCTTGGGAAAACAATAGCTTGCCAGATCCCTCTTCCTAAAAACTCTTCCTTCCAGGTCTCCAATTGCATGTACATTTGGTTAACTGACATTGTCCCACAGCCCTTGGCTGCTCAGTTCTATTTTCTCTTTGCCTACTCTTTTTTTTTTTTTAAGATTTTATTTATTTATTTGACAGAGAGAGATCGCAGGTAGGCAGAGAGAGAGAGGAGGAAGCAGGGTCCCTGCGGAGCAGAGAGCCAGATGTGGGACTTGATCCCAGGACCCTGGGCTCATGACCTGAGCCGAAGCCAGAGGCTTTAACCCACTGAGCCACCCAGGTGCCCCATCTTTGCCTACTCTTTTTATTCTGTTGTGTCAATTTTGATCATTTTCATGGACTTATCTTCAAGTTCTCTGATGTCTTCCTCATATGTGTCCAATCTACTGATGAACCTATCAAAGAAACTCCTTATCGCCAAGAAACTGGCTTTTTAAATTTCTAGCATTTTATTTGATTCTTTCTGACACTGTCCATCCCTCTGCTGAAATTCTTCAGCTGTTCATGAATGTTGTTCACCTTTCCTACTAGATCCTTTAACACATTAATCACCGTTATTGTAAAGACCATCTGATTGTTCCAATATCTCATCTCTGAGTCTGCTTCTGTTGATTGCTTTGCCTCCTGACAAAGGTTTTGTTTTCTTCTTATGTGTGTGTATGGGTGTGTGTGTGTGCGTGCGTGTGTATTGACTTAGGTTAGTTGACTTGCGTTTGAGTTTCGCTATCTTCGGTGCACTACAGCCTTCAAATTCCTCTAGATGGAGGCAGCTGGTATCATAAGCTTAGAGTAGGAGCAAGGGTGCTGGAGGGATTCCTGTGTTCCTGATCTCCCTTCAGCTATCAGCCAGCCAACATGCCCGTACCTCAGCTGGGGTCCTTCTCCATGCTTCTGCACCCCTCCCAGCAGTAATATGCTCTTTCTTATTCTGGAGTAGGGAGGGAAGCAGGAGAGCTCTCCTTTGTTTTGACCTAGACTTAGTGTTACAAACAATACCACAAAAGGTCTTGAACCTGGACCTCAAAGGTGGGGGGATTCTCATTTTAAGCATTCTCTCCCATCTCTGTGGCAGGAAGACCTACCTCGTCTTTGTACTTGGTCTTGGGTGGGAGTTTCTTGCTCCTCCTCCAGCAGTAGCAGAACTCTTTTCATTACTAGTACACAACCATTTGGGGACCAGCATCATCTCCTGCCCTCCCCTAGGTGAAAGGGGATTTTGCATCTACCTTTCCTATAGCACCACTGGGTCTTTGCTGTGTCCTGGGGCCAAGGTAGTTTGTTTCTATTCCTGCCCCTGAAGAATGGATTTTCACTTAATGGTCTGAAGGTCAGAGTGTTTGTTTTTGCTTCACATGAGAGAAGGATCCTGGGAAGCAGGCAAGGCTTTTTCTGTTCCTGCCTCTACCTCTGCCTCCAAAGCCACCAAGTGCCTCCTATATTTCTTTGCCATCCTGGGAGACTCTCTGGTCTCCTGACATATCCCAATATTTCTCATGAACACCCACCGGAGGCCTGTGGTTCCAGACACACTGCAGCTCACAATGACCTTTAAGAATTTGTTCAGAGTTTGGCTTGTATAACAGCTGCTTCTTTTTCCCGTACTCTGCCACAGCTGAAATGGTAGCCCTCTCTTTGGAGGGGCTCACCCCTCTTCAGAATTCAGTTAACTTGGTTGCACAATTTGATCTCAAGCCTTCTGAAGGGCTCAGGACGAATTATAATTCTGTAGATTTTCCAGGCCTTTCTCATTGATAGGGCAGGAACGATGTTCTTAGAAGCTCTTTACATCCTACATACTCCCTATACTGAGCCTTTAAGGACACCTACCCCATATGATCTCATTTCTCATGGTCCTAATAGAGCAGACAACATTTTTATGATCTTGTTTGTCAAAAGCGTTCACGCCAAGCATACACACCTGGAGTTTTCATCTTCCTTTGCTCTTTTTCAGGTAAAATGTCAATTTAGAGGATTTTTCTGAGAAGCAATCTGTCCAACAGGAGGGGGAGGAGTTCTCAGCTAGGCTGTGTTTCTTTTAACATTTTTAAGAGGAAGGGAAAAAAAAAGTCACATTCAGCCTGAATGATTTAATTTGGAGTATTTTCTTGTACCAACTGTGAGAAATTCCATTGGCAAAATACACAATTCCAGACATTTGTTCTCAGTAAATTGTTCCTCTGTTTAGCATCTCTGATTGCCCCAATTACACTAATTGATTTCTAAATGTACAAATACAGTAGACATGTCACAAGGAATTTAACTCTTCTCCTGTCCTGCAGAGGATTTTTTTTAAGATTTTATCTATTTATTTGCCAGAGAGAGGGATAGAGAGCACATAAGCAGGGAACACGATGCAGGACTCGATCCCAGGACTCTGGAATCATGACCCGAGCCAAAGGCAGATGCCCAAATGACGGAGCTACCCAGGCATCCCACAAAGGATGGTTTCAAATAGAAAAGCTATGATGTCCTGGGCTGCTACATCTCTCTGAAAAGTATAAGAACATCTCAAAAGCTGCTGCGTACTTTCCCATGTGGACACACAACTCTTCCACTTCCTTTTCTCACAGCTGTTTATTTTACCCACAAACACGGCTCCCCCCACCACCACTACACTGAGCAGGCAGCCCCAGGTTGTGCCCTGAGGACCTTGAGGCCCACCTCCTCCTCCCACACCCACATGTTCTGAACTTATTATTTCAGTCCTCCATCCTCTTTCTTTGAGCCAAACAGTGTGTTTCTAGAGGACTTAAGCTAACATGCTAAGGCAGTATCCAGAAAGCATGAACTTCTTTATTCATGAACACCTACTAGTTCAGGTCATCAAATTTGTTAGCTGCCATCCAGCCAGGCCCAGGGGCAATGGAGCACTGGCCAGGGGAAGTTTTAATGGGGAAGGAAAGGACCAGAGTCTTGGGAATAATAAGCCAAGGGTAGCGGTAGACAAAGGCAAGAAGTCCAAGGACCCCGAAATGAACAAAAAGAGGGGTGGGGGAGAAGGGCTTCTAAGTAATATTGCCTTCATGAGGCACTCCCCTTTACTCATGTGATCAGTAAAAGTTACTGGTTAATGGTTAACATCTGGTCAATTGATCAATCAGAAGATCTTGCCCATAATAAGGACAAGGGTATAGAGGGAGGGGGTCATATACCTAGGTCTTTACACTCATTGTCCCCCTTTCCTATTAAATCTGGGTTCTCTATTTTGAACTAATCTGTTTGTTCTATCTGTCCAAAGAAAATCAGGATTCAACCCTATGTTACAGAAGTTTAATTCTCCAAATAAAACCCAGCTTGTACACTTGTGACTTCTAACTGCTCTATTGTTGATCCCTATTTGTGGAGCAAGATCACTGACATTATATATTGGGAAGTCTGCAGCCCTAAAACAGGACAGGAAATAAGAGTCTAAACAGGGCTTGTGGAGGAGAAAAAAGGATTGCCATTCCTACTCCAAATCCTGAGACTGATGAGAAAGAAAGAGGAAGGGAAGAAAGAAAAGCAGACTATGGAAACGAGAGGCAGAAACGATGAGGACCAAACGAGGTGGTAGAAAAGGAAAGAGGGGGTGATTATCACTACAGTCTGACTACATGAGAAAGTGAATGAAGCTGCTGGCCAAAAAAATCACTGGAACACTATAAATTTTGACTCCTTTCCCTAAATTGCCTGCATTAAATTTTCAGCCAAAACAGAAATGAGACAAAAAATGAATGGGAGTTTTCCCACCTTCCCTTCTGTTCCTTTTTCCTTCCCACCCCTCCCAGCTCAGAGACTTCAGTGTCTAAAGAAGCAGGAACCAGAAAGGGTGCTCTGCAGAAGTACGGGCATCAGTGTGTCTGCTCTAAGAGGTTGGGAGATTGTTGCCCTGAGCGAACAAGTCGATATAGGGAGGATGATGGTATCAATGGGAGTCAGGTTTCTCCCTGTCTGAAGGGATTTATAAATGTGGAAAGAGGAAGGCCTAGGAAGAACTCTGAGGTGTTGGACTAGACCTAAGTACTGGCATGATCTCATGGATTTAAAAAGAAGACAGATGCAGAACTAGATCTGGATGTATGGACACACACATGACAACCAGTAGCAATGAGCACATTGAGTGACTGGATTTTGGTGTCTAAATACCATCCTCCTCTAAAAGGAACCTTGGGAAAATGGCGGATCCAAGGCCGGGGCAGGGAAAGTTCAAAACCACCCTGGGAGAACAGGGGCCAGAAAGGAAGGAAATGCTCAAAGAGTGATGAGGGCATGTTGAAGAACAAAGAAGCCTGCCTATTGAGAGCATCTCCACTGGTCTCATTTGGACTTGAACATCAAAATAAATCATGAGAGTATTGTTTATTACCCATCTAATAAAACAGGAGCCCATGAGTCTGCACAGGTATAAACAAAGAATGAAAAGATAAATCAATGAGGGAGAAGGAAAAGCTCATCCTTCAATAGAATGTCGGCTCATAAATGTAGTAGAAATGACCAAAATGGAGAATCACTTTCTGGAACCATCATAGCGGCAGCTGATATAGGCAGAAGGTATCAGTGTGTGCCAAGGTTGGTGGTTGGGACTTTGATGAACAACAGAATGTTGGCATTATATCAGAATATCCGCCCCCGCAACACACACAAAATACTGATCAATGACAAAGGGAAAAGTCAATGACACCAACAGATGACCAAGGTTAATATCACCAGTGGTGGAAAGGGGGCATAACTTCTAGTGTATTCCTACCAAGACTGCACTGCCTTGGTCTGGTCATAAGGAAACATCAGCAGACAAACAGCTGAGGTTCAGACTACAAAATGGAAAGTGCTGGAAACATGCAAGACATGCAAAGACTTGAGGAAACATTCCAGACTGAAGGAGACTGAAGAGAAATGACAACTAAATACAGTCAGGAGATACCCTAAGAATAGAGAAAGAGAGAGAGAATTGGGAAGCTTGGAGCAGGCAGGAAGGGAAGGAAAGAGGAGGAAGACTGGGGAAATCCAGGAAGGGAGGGAGATGGGACAAGGGAGAAAAAGGGAGGGAACAAGGGAGAGGGAGAATAATTTCTCATTATCTAGACAGTCAGCAAAATTTTAATGGAGTCTGTAGATGGTTGTGTGGCATCAATGCTGATTCCCTGCTCTGGAGGCCGGAAGGGTAGTTATGTGGGAAAGTGTCTTTACTTTGGAGTGGTACCCAATGGAATGTTAGGGGTGAGGGGGAATTATGTCATACATAGTTTATATTTTAGATAAATAGACAAACAGGAAGAGCAAATGCAATAAAATGGCAATAGAGGATCTAGGTGACAGAGCTGTGAGAATTCTTTGCATTGTTCTTGCAACTTTTCGACAGGTACAAAAGCATTTACAAGTTTAGCAAAGAAAGTGGGAGGTAGGAGGGAGTAGTGGTAGATGAGAAGAAGAGGCTGTGGGGGGAGGGACCAGCGTGGTGGGGAACCCTGGGCTCTGGTGGTGGTGGGAGAGGACGGTGGGCCCGTTAGGGTTCCAGCGTGCCTCCTGACTCAGAGCCAGAAAGGAGCTGAGCACCCAGAGCCTCCTGTTTCTGACAAACCCGCGAGGTCTGAGTTTTCCTGGAGGTCTGAGATTATTCCAAGATGGAAGGGCCGGAGAGCAACCGCACGAGACCGCCGGGAGTGGGAACCAGTGGATGGGGAAGCCTGTCCGGGAGGCCAGGCAGCACCTCCCGCAGAGCCATCCCCCCAACCCCTGCCTTGGTCTCACCTAGCGATCCAAGGGCTCCCCGGAGACTGCTTGGTGGGAAAGGTCTGTTAAAAATAGAGGAATCTGGAATCCAATCAACCAGAAGCCAGGAAGAGCCGAAGCAATTACCATAATCCTGGTGGAAAATCACCCCAATCTCCTTTGTCAGCCTGTCCTTGTCCCGGGAGTAGGGAGGGAAGAGGAGCAGAAATCGAGAGATGGCCCACACTCATGTGGGGGTGGGGGACGCAGAAGGAAAGGAACAAGACCCGCTCTGAGCCCTTGGCCCTCCTCTGCTTCATTCCAACCCAGATTTAGCTCTCTTACCCAGGTAGCTAAGATCCAGTATACGAGCTATTCACCAGGAGGGAAAACACTTGAATGGTTTTCATTATCTTAAAAAAAATTGAGAAGGAAAGAAAAAAAAAGAAAAAAAGAAACTCACACTAGTCAGAGCCCTGAGAGGAGATGAGTCAACCCAGATCACCTTCTCTCTACGCTGGGGACACAAGGTGCACAACCCCCCCCACCCCCCACCCCCCCACCCCCGCACTGTGCAGTGCCCGGGCTCCCTGGCAGCAGCAGATTGGAGCCAATGCAGGGGCTGAAGCCCCCCGGGGAGCCTGGAGCAGGAAGTGTGAGCGCAAGTTAATGAGAGACACAGACTCTGAAATTCAGCTCAGCAGCTAAGAATATCTCCTGTGGACTAGAAAGAGTTTCTATGTCCGAGACCTTGGCATTCCTTTAAAAGGATAAAAAGAGCCAGACCTTCAGAAGAAGGGCCGGGGGGGTGGGGGGTGTCAGAGGACAGAGCACTGGAGAAGGAGGTGAGGCCTCTGAGCTGTCCCCCTGATGTGTCCCCTAACCTCGCGGTATTTTCAAAATGATAGAATTGCCCTCATCCCCTGGCTTCCCCTTAATTCCACAATTCCATGGTAAAACAATGCAACAGCTCTCAGAAAACAATTAAGACATGCGTGTAGAGATTCACAGAAGGTATGATGAGATTCATACCTCAAATTGTTCACAGTGATTTTGGGGAGGGAGGCATATGGGGAAACTTATAGAAGATGTTACGTATTTCTGTATAATATAAATATTTATTTTTAAAAAGATTTTATTTATTTATTTATTTGTGAGAGTAATCGAGAAAGAGAGAGAGAGAGATTGAGAGAAGTTGCTGGGGAGGAGCAGAGGGAAAGGGAGAACCAGACTGCCATTGAGCAAGGAGCCTGATGTGGGACTCGATCCCAGAACCCTGGGATCATGACCTGAGCTGAAGGTAGTTGCATAACCGGCTGAGCCACCCAGGTGCCTCTCATGTACATTTTTAAGCAACTACCATGAAGTCATTTCTTTGCTAAATTAAAAATCACAAAACAGTGAACATCAGGGACACAGTTGTCAAAAACAACAAAAATTTCTATAGCAAAAGATTCATGATCAAATGAGAATAATCACAGGCAAATTCATATGCATAGTCTATTCCAATGAGAAAGAACTGGAATTGTGTGTTGTGTTTAGCATTTCCTATAATAACCAGAGAGGCAAATCTTCCTTCAAGGCCCACATCAAATGTCATTTTTCTCTGGGACTTTTCCTGTCCCTTTCTCTTTGCCACACTATGCCCTGTTTCCAGCCTCCCAAAAGTGAATTGTTCTCTCAACTGTGTCCCCAAGGCCCTGGGGGAGAATCTTTCAGGCCCTCATCCCGTGAAATTTCTTTGATCTGCTCTTGTCTGTGTCTCTCAAAATAGGACTTTGTGCGGTTCCTCACCTTTGGATGGTAGGTTCTAGCACAGGGCCTGGCCCATGGCACATGCTCCAAAAGGGTTTGTAGAATCAGACACACTTTCATGCAACCTGACCCATGCATGGTTACCTGGTTTTCTCAGCCTCTCCCAACTAAGAACATCACATCTGTTCCTCATATTGGAAATCCATAGCAATCAAAGCCTAATGTGGAGCGTGGGGGGTGTACTCTCCTTAAGACATGTTCCAGATCATTCTTGACGATGCCATTCACCCCCTTCCTGGTCCCTAGGATCTCAGGGACATCCCTGCTCCTGTCACTGAACTGGTGAGCCAACTCCTTAACCGGGAAGGAATGCATACTGAAAATGAAAGCAGCTCAGGGAGGGCCTCCCAGGGGAGTAACGGGCCAGCTGCACAGCTGGGCCCCGTGGCAGATGCCCAGGACACAGAGACCTGGGCTGGGAGCTGGGAGCCCCTGGCCCTTGTTCTGGAAGACTCTTGCCCTCTTTGCCTCTCACAAGGGTGAAGTGAGGTCAGGTTGGGGAATGGTGGGGGAAAGCAGAGACACTGCAGAGCTGGGATCTGTGATTATCAAACACCGTGGGTCACTCTGACTCATGACAAGTCATCAACTCACTTTCAAACTACAAATTAGTCATGACAATCACCCAGATGAACATCACATAGCTTATTTCAGCTGAGATGCAGTAACAGTTTACCTATTTATATTAATTCAGGGATGGGGGTTTTCAGTCCCATCTTTTTCACTAAATGCCTTTTCTAGGAGGAACCAGAACTTTCGAGGAATCCACAGTACTGGGTCCGGGGGAATCTGGTTGCTTCTCTTGTTTGACTGCCCTCAGCAGACCACCCCTTTCCCCGGCGGGGGCTGTACTCATACACTCTTTCCCTTCCTTCAGTGCTATTCCAGACCCACGCTATGGCAGCAAGTTTTAAGAGGCTCGATACTCCCATCCTCTCCCATGGGGAGGCTTTCTGTGTGAGCTGGGGGTGGTTCCAGGCACAGTCAGGGGACTGAGTGTCATCTGTCCGTCAACAGTTCCTACGAGAAAGATGACAGAGAAAAGTAACACACTCCATATCCCCACTGACCTAGACATAACCTCCTTGGCCTGATCGACCACCATCCTCGCCGTGGTTTTTTTTTAAGATTTTATTTATTTATTTGTTGGAGAGAGAGAGCACAAGCAGGAAGAGCCGCAGTCAGAGGGAGAAGCAGACTCCCTGCCCAGCAGGGAGCCTGATGCCGGCCTCGATCCCAGGACCCTGAGATCGTGACCTGAGCCAACGGCAGGCTCTTAATCAGCTGGACCACCCAGGCATCCCCCAGCCTCACCTTCTTTCACTTCATTTATCCCAGCGTCACCCATCTCCCTGCTGCCAGTGCCCTCCACCGCTCCTGCCTTTGCCTGGCTCTCCTTTCCCATGGCAACTCCACGTTCCCATTTCTCCACCTGGCAAACTCCTACTCTTCCTGCAAAGCCTCTTTGACTCCTTGGCATTTTAGCCATTTTTCCAGACCAGCAACAATGTGAGAGCAGGCACTCAGACTTACTGCCCCCCGAGCAGCCAGCACATAGCCGACTGGAGGCCCTCAGTGAACATTTGTTCAGGGAATGCCATCACTGGAGGGAAGCCTCCTGTGCCCATTCTGGCTGGCGCTCGTGACACTCAATTTGTAAACTCCTATTTACCAGCTGGACTTGCTTTCCCAGCCTCTGAGTTCTTCAAGGGAAGGGGATGAATGAAGTCAGTCTCTAGCAAGGAGCCTGGATGATTCCTTGGAAGTGCTCGACGCACGTTTGCGGAATAAATGAAGTTGCAGAGAAACTTAAGATGGTTCTTACCGCCAGCTCAGCAAATGCAAACTCATAAAGCCCAGAAGATATTCCAAGTAACCTTTAGACCTCAGCTTCCTGAGTTATAAAGTGAGAGTCGAATGTCATGACCTCCTCCTGGCTCGAAGGCTCTTTAATTTAGAAAGGTAGCGATCATCAGAATCGCCAGAGCCCAACAAATCCTGACCAAAAGACTTAGTCACGGCACGTGGCCGCCGTGGAAAAGATTCCTCTAGAGCAGAGACTATTGTTAACGGCGTTCCATTTATTCAAAATGCCTAAAACCCTTTACCTTCAAGATAAACCAGTATCCAGCAGTGATGGGCTGCATGTGGAAGGCACATGTGGAAATTCAGAGAACAGTAAGGGAACGCACGTGTTTCACATGCTTTTGTTGGTTGTGTTTCGGCACTGGAAAGCACTAATGTTTTTGCGACCCTTCAGATGGTCGAGCTGCTGATACTCCACACTTGACTGTTGGGGCTGGTGCCAGCATCGGAGCCACCAGCAGGCATGAGAGTCATTGTCCCTACGAACGATTATCTCACGATGCAGTGACAGCCCTCAGGGGCGCTTGGGTGGCTCAGTTGGTTAAGCGTCCGACTCTTGATTTCAGCTCAGGTCACAATCTCAGGCTCTGGGCTGGGCATGGAGCCTGCTTAAGGTTCTCTCTCTTAAAATTTTTTTTTTTAATTTTTTAAAAAAAAGTGACAGCACTCACATGGGCCAAGTGTCAAATACGCAGCTTGAATCATTGGTGGGTACAACAGGCTTAGTCTCTACCGACTGAATTTATAGAGCACATACTCTATGCCATACAGAATCCTGGTGAGGAGCACCGAATAGAACAAAGTCCTCTCTCCTTGAGGGCCTGCATTTTAGTGAAGGAGACAGGTAACTGAAGAGACACCAGAGGCATAGTAAGCCCCGTGGTCCTCAGTACTGTGGAGACACAAGTCAAGGGGACAGACAATGCCTGCCACACCCCAGGAAAGCTCTAACTCCCTGCCTTATGCCAGCACTATAGGCATCAAGGTTTCTCTTTTGGGTGTGAAATTTTCTCCTGGGGTCACAAGTAATGTTCTTTCCTATCAGGAAGGCCAATGGAGACAGTATTCATTAGAGTTATAAGAACAGAAAAATGGGGTGCCTGTGGGGCTCAGTGGGTTAAGCGTCGGACTCTTGATTTCAGCTCAGGTCCTGATCTTGGGGTCGTGGGATCAAGACCCACATAGGGCTCCGTGCTCAGACCCTCTCTGCCCCTCCTCCAAGCTCTCTTTCTCTCTCAAATAAATAAATAAGATAGTTTTTTAAATTAAAAAAAAAAAAAAGAGGGATGCCTGGGTGGCTCAGTCAGTTGAGCATCTGCCTTCAGCTCAGGTCATGATCCCAGGGTCATTGGATGGAGTCCCACATCAGGTTCCTTGCTCAGCAGGGACCTTGCTTCTCCCTCTGCCTGTGGCTCCCCCTGCTTGTGCTCACTCTCTCTCTCTCTCTCTCTCTGACTAATAAGTAAATAAAATTTTTTTTAAAATTTACAGTTTTGTTTTAAAAATTTAAACAAAAAAAAGAAGAGAAGAGAAAACTAAAATGGTGAGGGGTTTTGCCTATGGAATTACAGCTCGTGGTCCCCAGTGGAGCATCTGCGTTCACCCGACAATTCTAAGAAATCAGGAGAACAGAGACTCTGACTTGTCCTCCTCTTTTCTCTTTATTTGGCTAACTGATAAATATGTAAAGTCAACCGGATCATCCCAGAAAATGCATTTTTTACTGCTATGGCTGCCATAATAAAATATTTTGATTTGATATAAATAATAATCCCGGAAGTTGGACACACAAATTGGTATGTGACACAGCCCAGGGCTGAGCAGGTAGACCCCGGCTCCGACACGCCCCTGTGTGGTGTGTGCTGAGACACAAACCAGGCAACAACATTCCAAAAGGCTAGGGAGGTGAGTCGTCTGGCTCTAACACCTCAGCGGTCTCCCCATTATTCCCAGCCATGTGTGGATCTACCTGGTCCATCACCTCAGTCTCCCAACCAGCCTCCCTGCCTTGGTCTCTGTGCCTCAGCTCGACTCTCCATCCAGCAGCCAGGGCTGACGATCGCTTAAAAACCCAAATCAGACGGAGTATCCCTCAATGGCTTTTCATCATCCTTGGAGTAAAACCCGAGTCCTCACCATGGCCTGCGAGCCTTTCACCATTTGGCCTTGGCAATTTGAACCACCTCCTTGCCTAGCACTTTTCCCTTTGATCATTCCATGGCAGCTACCCTGTCCTGCTGTTCCCCAAACACCAACCTCACTCTTGACCTCAGGGCCTTTGCACCTGTTTCTCCCTCGTCCAGGATTGCTCTTCCTCCAAAACCTTGTGGTTCTCCCTTATTTCTTTTGAGTCTCTCAACAGTCATCTCCTAAAGAGGCCTTCCTTACCTACCCCATCTGCAACAGGCACCTCCACTTTTCTCCTCCATGCTACTTCTCATTAGTTAACCTTATCCATTTGCTCATTTTCTTGGTTAGGGCCTGTCCTTTCTACCAGCATATAAATGCCACAAGAGCACAGGCTTTGTCTATTTTGTCTATCTTGTTCAGTGCCTAGAATAGCAGCTGGCACAAAGTAGGTGTTTAATAAATACACGTGGACTAACCCCCACAAAGACACTGGTGGGATTATGTCCAACATGTCTCTCGTCCCTGTTTTCACCAGCCGATGCCAGCATCTGACTTCCTCGAATGCCGAGTGACTTCCAAATAGCTGTCTTTGTGCTGGACCTCTTATCTGAGTGACAGGCTTAAATATCCAATTGCTTACTATATATCTTCACCCAGATTCCTGGAAGACTCCTCAAGACTCCTCAGCAGGATCTCTGCACAGCCCTGACTGTGTGTCCTCCTGCTTCCACACACTGAGCCCACCCCAGTGCTCCTCATCTCAGTGAGCTGTGTTCCCCTCCACCCCCTACACAAGGCAGACACCTGAGGGTCATTCTCGAAGCCTCCTTCCCTGCTTTCCCCCATGCCATTTCACCACCCAGGCCTGTCCACCTTGCTCCATCTCTGCAGCCATGACCCCTATCCCAGCTACCACCATTTCTCTCCCGGACTGGTATGACTGTCCGTAACTGGCCTCCCCATTTCTAACCCTGGGCCCTTCCAGCTGTCTTCCAAGCGGCAGCCAGTGCACTCCCCCCAAAGCACACCTCTGATCATGTCAGTCCTGAGCTTGAGTCTGTGGCCCGCTTCCCTCTGCTCTTGGGATAAAGATCGGAAGCCTTAATATGGCTTCCATAAACAGGGCTTGCAGAAACAGTTGGACAAGTCACAAAAAGCTGAACTGCCTCCATTCCTCAGAGATTCCTGGAATACCTCCAAGACCCATTGCCTCGAGCTCTCAAGTGCCCTCCACCCCTGCTGCTCCGACCACTCTCTCCCCTCCCCAGATTCTCCCCCTCCATCAGCAGCTACAGTGTGGCACAGCAGGTGAACACCCCCCCACACACACACACAATGTGTGCACACACAGATGTACACCCACAGCTCTGGTCCTGGGACACACTATCCCGACTGTGGTGACTATCACCACTAGCCAACTGTGGTGGCCATCACCCCTGCCCATAAGGCCCAGCAAAATCCTGAATTCACCTCTGCAGCCTCATCTGGAGACCTGCACTGCAGCCACTCTGGCCTTCCTTAAACTTTCCGTGCTTTTTCCCTGCCTCAGGGACTTTGCACAGGCTGTTCTCCATGATTGGATTTTTTTTTTCAAGATTTACTTATGTATTTGAGAGAGAGAAAGAGATCATGTACACAAGAACAGGGGAGGGAAGAGGGAGAGAATCTTCAAGCAGACTCCCAGCTGAGCGCCAAGCCCATGGGGCTCAATCTCATGACTTGAGATCACGACCTGAGCCCAAATCAAGAGTCAGATGCCTAACCGACTGAGCCACCAAGGGACCCCCAGAACGGAAATGTTCTTCCCTTCCTCCCATCATTAACTTCTACTTATCCCTTCCTCATGGTAGCCTTCTCTAACTTCCAACTTTAGGGCAAGTCTCATATATTCTCAAAAAATCCTATGTCTTCCCTTCACAGTTCCAGACACACTTCAGTTTGCCTCCTACTTATGTGCTTACTTGATGGCTAGCTCTCACGACCAGTAGACTACAGTTCAGAGAAACTGAGGACTGGGACTTCTCTGCGTACTATCAAATCCCTAAGGCCCAGCGCTCCATCCGTATCTGGAGATACAGGGGAAGACACTGGTGACTTGGGTCTAAAGCCTGTCTATAGCTTGGCTTAAGGAAAGCATGAGGCATTCATACAAAGATACTGATGATGCTGTGTATGTATGTGTCCTTGTGTGTGAATCTGTTCTTTTCTACATATAGAATAATGATGATGACCAAAATTAGTAGATGTAATCCATGCATTAAGGAGACTGCCCTGAATATTCAGATGTCTCTTACATAAGCCAAGAGTTCCTCTTCTCACACTGCTTAGCGTAATTACTTCCTATTACGGCAAGCAGCACTTATCCCTTCCACAAAACATACTATCTGAAAGTGTGTTACTTATATAAGGATTAGCGTTTGCTGCGTTCCTGCTATCACCGTCCACCAGTTCAAAAGATTCAAGCCAGGGCCCCAGGACAGAAGCCTGTTTTTAGCATCTCAAAACCATGAATGCAGGTTCTGAGAAGAAGCAAGCTCTCGTCCCCTCGTGACGCCAGCCCTGTGAACGCTGGAAAGCCCCAGCACTGACCCCAGGGCTGCACTGATGTGTTTAATGAGGGTGTCACTTCGGCTGCTGTTGTCCCTCCCTCCCCCATCCCTGCTCCGTTCTTCCCTCCAGAGCACAAGGCCAACCACCCTCAGGCTGGCATGATGGGAGCAGCACAGGCTCTTCCCCGCGACCGCTGTCTGCTCCTCCTTTACCTGCAGCAGCCACTAGCAGGAGACCCGCACAGCCCAAGGTCCAGGGAGCCAGGGCAGGGGCCCTAGGGATAAGCCAGTCCTGAGGGGCTTTGCAGGATCCCAAATCCTTCCCTTTCCGCCCCCTTGACATTCACATCCTTGCTTACAGCCGTGTCCTCTCAGAAAGGAGGCCAGGGCTGAGCCAAGACCGCAGACACCCATCTGGGACTGGAGCTTCCCTCCGGTGCTCGCAGCGCTCACCTGGAGCCCGCTGGAAATAGTGTCATAAAGTGCAAAAATGCTTCGGGACCTGCTGCTCCCTGAGCCCAAAATGAACCCCAGAGGGCCCCCAAGAGAGATGGGAGGGGGACGAGCCAGTGACACCCAGGTCCTCACCAACAGGAGACCAATCAGGACAAAGCCACTTTCCCGATGTCATCAAAATCTTCCAATCTCACACAGAAAATAAGCCCTGGCTCAAGGCTTATGAGCGTCCAGTTGTCCCCATTTCTGCTAAATGGATTCCTCTGAGAGCATCTTAACCCTTGGAAGGCCTCTTGAAGGTTCGGCACTCCTCGGACAGAGCTACACTGCAGAGAAGCCCTCCTCTGCCTTTCTGCTGCAGAAACCTCGGAACTTTCCAGGTAGGCAGAGAGAGCCATCCCCCTGTCTGTGGGGAGTTGGGAAGATACAACCACCATTGCTGAAGCAGGAGGCCCCTCTTTTGAGCCACTCCGACCCCAGGACTTGCTCCTTGCTCCATATTTTTCTCCTCCATCCTCTTCCCTTGAAAGAAATGGGTTCGCAGTTTCGATCTGTTTTCCAGAGGCCACACTTGGGCTCTGTGTGCTTGGTGAGCATCACCGCAGATGCCCTCACTGTGTGTCGGTACACTTGGGTCGGAGGGGTGGGAGAAAGGGAGGGGGCTTGCTGCCCCTACCCCATCCACAGACTCAAGGCCAGGGCACATGCTTGTCCCCCTCTGAAGTTCCCTGCCACGGGCTTCCTATCACACCTACTTTGTATTTTCTACCACACCACCGGCTCCAACCTCCCTGATTTTTGAGCTGTGAATTTACACCACAGAGGACCGACTGAATCCAAATGGGGTCTTGCCCTGAGAGAAAGAACAAGTGGAATGTTGTATTTTAAGCAAGGGGCGGGCAGGGAGAGAGAGAGGACAGGTGGTGAGAAGGCAGGGGACAGGGGCATGTGGGCTTCTGGGAACTTGCCCCTGCTGGCTCTAAAAGCAATCTAGTGCACTACAGCACAACGAGTCTTGAAGACACTACACTACATGAAAAGGACAAATACAGTGTGATTCCACCTTGAGGAGGGACCTAGAGCAGTCGGAGTCATAGAAACAGAACGTCAAGTTGTGGCGGCGGTCAGGGGTTTAGGGGGCAGGGATGGGGAGTTACCACCTAACAGATGCAGTTTCAGCTCTGCAAGAGAAACAGTGTTCTGGAGATGGATGGTGGTCCTTGTCATACCACAACACGAATGTACTTTATCCCATTGAACTGGATACTCAAAAATGGCTTAAGATGGTAAATTCCATGTTACATGTATTTCACCACAATTACAAATAATTTGCTGATTAAAATGATTTTTTAAAAAGTATGATTGGTGAAAGTATTCTCATTAGAAACTGATTGAGGACAAGTGCCCCATTAATTTAATTGGCTGGCCAAACCAAGCAAACCAAACCAAGGTCATCCAATCCACGAGCTCAAGCTATACCCCTGTTCTCTTTCTCGATGATAATTTCCTCTCTGTTCAGTCAATTCTTAGATCTCTGGCCCCAAACCTGACTCTTTGCCCTCTGCTCTGTTCTGAACACATGAAGTTTCTTACTGCCCCCACCTGTCACCAAACACACAGCTTAGCCCCAGGAACCTCCAGAGAAGCTGCTCAAGCCACGGCGGCTCTCAGCCTGAGCTGGCCTCGCTTTCGTCAACACCTGACAGAGGAAGGGAGGCACCATCACGACTTCCTTCTCAGCACAGCGAGAACCCACAAAGGCTGCTAGTAGACAAAGGAGATTTAATGTCACTACTGATACAACATCCTTCAAAGGCCCTCTCTCCTGCCCCCCTTCAAAGGCCACGTGTTCTAAGACCACAGCGGGAACCAAGGCCACTTCTGAGGGAAGAGGCAGTAGGGGATGGAGCCCGGGCCCGGCCCACACAGTTCGGGCATCAGTCCTTCTCCGTGGGGCCCTGGACCGTGTCTGGGATGTGAACACCAAGGTTAGGGCCTTCAGCAGGCAGGAACCCTTGGGGATTTTTGAGGCCACTGGGAAAAGGTTAATAGAGGCAGATTAAAGCTGTCAGGAAATGGCATCAGGCAAGAGCCTCTCTTCAGAGACCATGTGCCTGTCCCCACCCCACGTACCTGGTTACAGGTGTTAATGTCTACGCCATTCCGCAGGTGATCCAAAGCTTTGTCCAAGTTACCTGATCTTGCCGCCCTCAGAAAGCTGGTAGCAGCGTCGGCCTGTGAGGAGAAACAGGAGGCTGTGAGCGTGCTCTGGGGGGAGGACTTCAAGACCCCATTCAGGCCCAGGGCCTAAGTCTTGGTGACAGCCACTACACCCTCCTATTACGGCTCCCCGGTGCCTCCCCCCACACCTGGTGCCCACCGTGGTGCCCAGGTGTAGGATGGGCCTAGCGTCCCTGAGTAGACGGCTTTCAGGTCTGTCATAGGAGGCTGCTTCGAGCCCACCCTCCCTTCTTGGTATCTTTATAAGCAAACACTCTTGGCTTGGGCCTATGATGGACCAGCCTTTGAGAAGGACCTCTGTCCAACTGTGAACGTTCAATACTGCCTGGCGTCCTGCTGCTTCGATGTCCCCAAGGGCTCCTTGTTCTTATGGAGGAGCCTGGAGCACAGAGGCCCTGACCCCAGGGAGTCACAGATGCGGGCATCACGGCGACCTTACAGGTGCACCTGGCCACCATTTTGTGGGTTGGTTTTTTTAAGTACACAGCACCTAGCACTTACTGAGCACTAAGAACCATTACCAGCCCCTCACTTTACTATCTGTTCACATATCCCTGAGATACACATTTAATACTCATTGTTTGAAAACTCCAAGAAGGAGTACTGCACCCCCCCCCCCCTTCACAGATGAGAAGCCAAGGGGCAGAGAGCTGACGCGACTCGTGCAGAGTCCCACGGCAGGCACGGAACGTACCCTGGACTCACGCGCACACAGCCTGCCTCTGAAATCTATGAACTTGACCTCCTTGCTCTGCTGCCAACTTACCGTGAGCTCTAGCTGGCAGACGCCCCTCGCAAGCGCTCGTGAAGGAGAGTAAAGTAATTCCTTTCCACAACCGCTGCCCGGCCACCAACACCATGGCCGCCGAGACCCTGCCACCGAGTAATACAGGCTACTGCAACTGTCCTATCAGCACAAGTGCTGAGCTCTGTGCTCGGCACGGGGTGCATGTCCAGGTGGGCAAGGGCTGTCATGTGACACGCCACGCATGAAGCGTGCGCCACCAGTCCCTCAGGAGACCCACCCACCCCTCATGGTTCCCTCTCCTCGAACGGGTACTCTGTCTCCCTCCTTCATGCTTCCTCCTCGGAGACCATGCCGTGGTGGGCAGAATGGTGGCCCCCACAGATACGTCCATGCCTGAATGCCTGGAACCTGGCATTTGGAAAAAGAGCCTATACAGATGTAACTAAGTTATAGGTCTTGAGACAAGACCCATCCAGATTACCTAGGCTGGCCCTAAACCCACTGACAAGTATCCTTATAAAAGATCCAAGAGAAGGGACACACACTCACAAGAAAACCTGATGGAAAGACCGAGGCGGACATCAGCGCGGCGCAGCCGCAAGCCAAGGAAGCCAGCAACCAGCAGAAGCTAGAAGAGGCAAAGAGCAGATTTTCCCCCCCCGAAAGCCTCCACAAGGAGCATGGGCCTGTGTCACCTGGATTTTGGACCTCTGGCCTCCGGAGAATAAATTTCTGTTTTCCGCCAGCATCCTGAACACGGTGTCAAACAAGAGTCCGAGATTAAACCCTGATCCCCTCCCCAGAGCAGGTCTAGGTGGCTTTGCCAATCAAACAGTCAATCTACAGCAGAAAAGACTTTCCAGCCACGCAGACACTACCTTCACCCTGGAGGGATGTCCTGTCCCTTCCCTCTTGCCACCTCCAGCCTCCAGGATGCCGCTAGAAGATCTGCTTCCTTCCTCTGCCTCCCAACCAACCCCACTCCACCCCTGCCTCGCTGATCTCCCGAAAGTCCTGATTTCCTGCCAACCCTCTCATATTCCAGGCCCCACATGCCCTCCCCCAACACCCCACCCCATTCTCTAAGTTCAAACCCAAGCTCTGCGCCCACCTGTTCACAACATACACACACTTGGGGGTCGGGGTTGCAGGGGGTGCCTGGATGGCACAGTCGGCTTTGTGTCTCTTGGCTTTGGCTCAGGTCACAATCTCAGGGTCTTGATATACAGCCCCAGCTGGGCTCTGCGCTCAGTGTGAAGTCTGCTTAAGGCTCTCTCTCCCTTAGGGCACCTGGGTGGCTCAGTCAATTAAACATCTGCCTTCATCTCAGGTGATCCAGTCTTGCATCACGCTCCTTGCTCAGTGGATCCTGCTTCTCCCTCTCCCACAGCCTGCTGCTCCCCCTGCTTGTGCTCTCTCCAACCGCCCCCCCATCAAAGAAATAAAATCTCAAAAAATAAAAATTAAAAAAGACTCTCTCCCTCTCCTTCTGCCCCTTCCCTCTCTCTAAAATAAATAAACAAATCTTTAAAAACAAAAACCAAAAATCTCACTGCCTCCAACACAGGGGGCAGGAAAGGCCCTTCCTCCTTCCTCCTTTGTCCTCCCAGGCCGTCTGCCTCCAGCCCCACACCCAGATTATTCCTGGGACCCTGAAGCTGTCCTTGGATACTCAATATTCACCATTTTAAAATCTAGAAACAGGAGCTTGGTTTTTTTTTTTTTTAATTTTAAAAAATGTATTTTATTTTTTTTATTTTTTAAGATTTTATCCATTTATTTGACAGAGAGAGATCACAAGTAGGCAGAGAGAGAGAGGAAGGGAAGCAGGCCCCCTGCTGAGCAGAGAGCCCGATGCGGGGCTCGATCCCAGGACCCTGAGACCATGACCTGAGCCGAAAGCAGAGGCTTTAACCCACTGAGCCACCCAGGTGCCCCAATTTTAAAAAATGTATTTTAAATACATCTTTGTCTCCGCAGACAAACTGTTTACTTCTTGGGGCAAGGACCAAATCTTCCACCTCTTTGGAAATCCTTCAGAGCCTGAAATGTCTGCTAAGCTACAATCCCCCTTGGCCGAAAACACAAGGCCCCTGACGTCCCCTTAGGTTCTCGGCTAGGCCTCTGCGGTGGGGGAACTATCCCGGAAATGAGGATCACTCTGTTGGTTCCCCGTGAGCTAGATTCCCAGAGAAATCAGACTCAAGGTGTAGTCGCTCAGAGGAATGTCTATTTGTACCTGCTGAATCAGAAAGTCTGTCTGGATTGAACTGTTAGGAAAAATAACTAAATTTTTCCCCAAGAATGAGAGTGTTTGAGAAACCTATCCCACCTACCCAAGCTGCCTTCTGCAGCACTTAAGAGCATTCAGGATGGAAAGCTGAGCATGGCAGGTAAAAACAGGGCAACGTGACACAGCGGCAGCGTAGCCGTCCGGGGGACTGACTCCAGGAAGTGAGGCACAATATTTATGAAAGACAGACAAGCAAATAAACAGAGGTCAGGGAAAGCCCAGTCGGGAGTAGGTTGTGGAAAGTGAAAAAGCATGTGGTTTGTGCACTATAAGAATGGAATTACAACAGTCATTATCAGTCATTGGGCACATGTCTTTCCAGCATGGTATCTGTCTGTTATCACAACTGGGGAGGTAGGTACAGTCATCATCCCCATTTTAGAGGTGATAAAGCTGAGGTCTGGAAAGGTTAATAACTTGCTTGGGTTCTGCAGCTGACACTCAGGGATTCAGCCCAAGGTTCCCTGATGCAAGCCATTTCACTGCCCTTGACCCCGAGATGCATCCCCAGCAATTTTAAACCTGGGGCAGCCCCAACAGATTGTGGGAGCTGGGCGGAGCCACATGTCTTTGCCAATCAAGAGTCAATCCATGGCAGGGAAAGGGTCCCCGGCAAGTCCCAGCTCTAACTCTGAGTGCTATGGTAAGCCCGAGACAGGCCTCCAGAATGGGACCATCCCATCCCAGTTCTTCCTTCCGGGGACAGTAAAACCAGTGGTAAGAATAAAGTGACTGGCTAAAGTCACCTATATAGTTAGAGGTGAAGCTCAGTTGCTAAGGCCTTTTCATTTTCTGTTTGGCCTTCTCTGGCATAGAGTAGTCCCAGGATCCTCAGGGTATCTTACAGGTGAATTATAGATAATGGTGTCACTCCCACTGTGTATCACTCAGTTTAATTGTACAATATATTTGCTAAGCTCCTATTTCAAGTCCAGGATTCTGCTAGGGCAAAAAGAAATAGAATAAAAAATCAGAACATAGGTCCCTGCCCTTATGATTTGAAAAACAAAGTGACAGAGTTATAAAGGGGTCATTCGTGCACACACGCACTCATTGATTGATTCCGCCAGCTTTCAGTGAGCACCTCTTGGAGCTAGGGAATATTTAAGCCATAGAGCCAATGACCCTGCTTGGAATATGAGACCCATTCTCACCGCCTTGTTCTTCTGAGCCCATGCTGCCCATCCATCTAATTCAATTACCTCCAAGTCAATGACCTGTCCCAGGTGCAATTTCCTGGTGGATCCAACAATGGTCTGTGTAATCCAATAGGGCAGAAGGAGAGTCAAATGGGTCCAACACATTCTATTTAGAATGTTTACCCGAGTAGACACCAACCAGAGAAACAACAATGGCCACAGTGACAAAACGCTAACCAGACTCTCTCTGGGCTCTGATAAACTGGAGCAGGATTCGTGGCCCTCCCCAAGTCCCACCTGTCCCTGGGATGTGGGGCAGCCTCAGAGAGGCCTCTCTGTTCGAGAAAACTAGATAGAGGGCCTGAAGGAGGCTGTTCGCTGTGTTCCAGAAAATCAGTCCACAAGGGCCCCGAACCCTGCATCACACCAAGGAGCTGCCCGCCTCTCTGAGCACCCCACCAAGGCTGCCTGCTCGTGTCTTTGCCCCTTCCTCATCTTGAGCTTCATGTTAATCTAATTTTACCTGTGAGAAAATTGCCCGCACCTGTGTCGAGGGCAGGAAGGTGTATACACCTTTTGTCGCATCCTTGGCCCACTTCCCTGCTGGCTAATCCACGTGATATCCCTGAACTTCCTTTCACAGCAAAATAGGTTTGCCTTTTTTTTTTTCTTAAACGTTGTATTTATTTATTTGAGAGAGAGCACGTGCAGAATGTAGGGACAGAGGGAGAGGGAGAAGCGGACTCCCTCCAGAGGGAGCCTGAGGCAGGGCTTGATCCCAGGACCCTGGGATCATGACCTGAGTTGAAGGCCGATGCTCAAGCGACCGAGTCACCCAGGCGCCCCATGTCTGTCTTTCTGAATCCCTTACTATGTTTGAGACACTTTACATAAATTAATTCATTTGCCCTTCCCAATAATCCCAGGAGGCGGGTGCACTTATTGTCTATTCTGCATAGATGAGGTGCATGAGTCACAGAGAAGTTAAGTAACTTATCCAAAGTCACACAGCTAACATATGGCTTGGCCAGGATTTGAATCCAAGCAGCCTAACTCCAGGGTCTTTCTCTCCACCCCAGTGCTATGCTGCCCCATGGGCCAATCACTTTTAGGGCTCATAATGCTCCTCTCCAGTTCAGCTCTGGCTGGAGGAAGCCTTCCACCTGTGCTCAGAGGCCATGCCCACTTTGGCCCTCACTTCAGGAGGAAGTAACGGAAGGGAAAGGAAGGGCCTCGAGTTCCCATCAGGACTGCTTGGAAAAGGGAGGTGAACCCTTGGTTACCTGAGACACCCAGACTATTATTAAACTTGCACTTCCTGAGTGGGGTCATACGAATATAGCAATAGATAAGCAGCCCAGGGGGTTCAGTGTCCTGGGAGGGAGAGGCCGGAAGCACACTATGAAATGTCAGCGTGTCTGAACACATGAGCGCGGAAGCCTCCACGAACTGAAGAGGCCAAGCACAGTTGAGTTTCAGGCTGAGGAAGAGAATCCCAGGGCCTCTTTGTACCTTCTCTGGGACCTGAGTCTGTCCAAGTTTGCCTGGGACAAATCATGAGTTACTTTCTCAACGTTTTTTAGTGCAAAAGTCAGGTCTAAAAAGGTGAATGGAAACTGAGCTAATATCAGTAAATAGCGATAAGATAATAGAAATAAGATATCTCTTTCCCTAGGGGTCTTGTTTGAGCAAAATGCAGTTTCTTTAACAAGGCCATTGTTGGGACTCCCAGGAAGAGATTTCCAGATCCTTTGAAGTGGGGCTGGGGGGACAACCCCATCCACCAAGTATCCAGCTGACAAAGGCAGACGGCAGTTCTAGACGGGGAGCTGTCTGCTTGTGTTTGGGGGTTGAACTCCACATCTGACAGCTCCTTTATACGCAGCACCTGGCTATTCCTAGGAGCCCCCGTCAGGCCTCGAAGGAAAACAGCTAGTGCCAGCCGGCGTGCCCTTCTGTGTGGCCTATGCCTTTATCCCACCAACTATGGAGAAACACAAGTGGCCCCTGGGCCACAGCGTGTGTTTTTGTTAGGTTTTCCATTTTTCTTTCCAGAAAGTTGTGTAGGGAAAGCTTCTGAACTCTCTCCAGGAGCCCCAGCCGGACTACCTTTGGCAAAGGTAGAATGGAACACATTAAAGGTGTCGTTAAGGTGTCATCAAAGGGGCAAGCAGGAGTCTCGGGTTCCCTTATCACCTCCCGACACAACTGCCAAGCCCATGCACTTCCTGCCCCTGCCCTTGGAGACTGGGTGATGCAGGGATGGCTGAGGAGTCCGAGTGGACCCCGATGCTGGGAAGATCTGGGGTGATCCCGCCCTGCCACTTGATGCTGTGCCTCCTACACGTTCCCAAACCTCAGTTGCCCCATGGCCAAAACGGGGATGACACACGGCTAGCTGGGGGGCCGCGAGGATGACAGGGTGTCGGGAAGGCACCTGCTCCCCAACACACAGCAGGTCTGTCTTCTCATCCCCATTCATTTCCCGCTACCTCCAGGACCTCCGAGCACTACCGTTTTTTAAGGTTGAGGGGTCGATGTGCGGTGGGCAAGGCGGCCCCCTCTCCCGCCAAGGCCAAGGCCAGGGCAGTGGCATCCCCGCGGGTGCTGGCGCGGGCTGGGTCCCCAGCAGCAAAACCGCTCCGCGGGACTGTCCTCCGGGGCTAGGGGACGCGGCCTGGGCGTGGGCCCCGCGCGCCCCGGTCTCCTCCCCTTGCGCTCCCGCGTGCGCCCGCCTCACCCGGGCGGGCACAGGTCGGGCCGCCTCCCGCCACCGGCCCCTTCGCGGCGGCAGCAGCCTCCAGGCCAAAGGAATTTTCCTCTGGATCCTGCTAGAAGCCTCGGCGCCCGGCCGGCGTGAGGCAGCAGAAGGGCCGCCGGCGCGCGTCCCCGCACCCGCCCGGAAAGTTGGCGCCCGCCGAACCCGGCGGGACCCGCAGCCCGCGGCCAGGGGCGCCGCGGCCCGGACCCCGCACGCCGGCGGCCCAGCGCGCGCCGAGCTCCCCGCCCGAGCGGCCGCGAGCAGGCCGTCCACTCACCGCAGGGTCTGGACCGGACCTGCCCTGTCTCGCTGCCATCGTCCGGCGCCCGCGCTGAAATCCGAGCCCGGCTCCCTGCTCCCCCTCCCCCGTTATCTGCTCGGCGGCGCGGGGAGCGCCAGCAAGTTACGCGGCATCTGGCTAAAAATACAGGCTCCCTCCGCCCGGCTCCGGCTCGGGCTCGGGCTCCGGCGCGGGCTCCGGCACCCGGACCCTGCCCTCGCTCGCCCGCCCTCCAGCCAGCTAGCCAGCCGCTAATGGGATCTCTTCATTTTCTCTCCATTATTATGTCAGAGGGGAAAGTTAATGCGAAGCGATCTCCGGAGAGAAGGCACCTGCTGCCAAGCCCAGCGGAGGGGGTGCGTGGAGGGTGCGGGTGGGGGTGCGGCCCCAGCTGCAGGTGCCGGCCGGCCGGGCGGGGAGCGAGCGTCCTGCCGCTGCAGAAGGGAGGCACACACGTCCAATGGAGGTGAGGAGCTCCAAGCTGCAGGGCGCTCCCGCCCTGCCTCCCGCCACCCCGACTGCCCTAGTGAACGGGCCCCGGAGCCTGCAAAGACGGCCAGGGTGAGCTCAGCAAAGTCTATTTATGCCCCATAACCAATTTGCATGTTTTGAGCTCTTACACCGTGTCCTGAGATACCGGCTAATCAGCCTATTCCAGATTCTGCCAGAGAGCCGCGATGCAAAATGAAGCTGAGAGGCAGGACCCAGATCTGTTACTACCATCTCCCTGATCCCTCCAGTCTGAGGGGGTTAATGAGACATCACCCCGGTTGGGGGGGGAGGCTGGAAGCTCCCAGTTTTCTGTTCTGGGACCATCTTCACCTGAGGTCATTTCAGGGACAGATGTCAAAAACATGTTGGGGGGGTTGGTGCGCGCGAGGTGGTCAAGCCTTGGGGTGACCCCAGATTGTTAAGAACAGGTGATGACAAGTGATCAGCAAAAGCATTGCCAGGTAACTAGGCCCCCGGCAAAATTGCTTGTTCTGACCATGGATGTTTTGTATCGCGAGCCCGGCTTCCCCTTCGCTCAAATAGTATCCGAAGATACAATCCCAAATGCTCTTTTTCCACCCCTCCTGCCCTGACACGTGGGTATGGTAGAGCTGTGTGCGTTGGTGAGGAATTAATGTACTGAGCACCCGTTAGGTGACGGACACATTGCCTTACCTCAATTAAGCCTCACAGTCACCCCAAAAGGTAGACTATGCTATTATAGTCGTAGGGACCAAGAAACGGAGCCCAGGGAGATAAAGGGTCAGGACCACGGTCACCACTAGTAAATGGAGGGTCCAGGGGACCCAGAGCCCTTCCACTAACAGCACTGGCAAGATTCCTAACAGAAGTGTACTCGGGGCCAGGAATAGATAATGTGGGGCATGCTCCTGAAGGTTAGAAACAACTCTGGGTGTTTTCCAAAGCGAAGTGCTCTTCAAAGTCGTTCAACAATTAAGGCAAAGTCCCAAATAAGTGAGATAAATAAAAATCAAGAGAAGAGGTCAGTATATTGTCAAAGAAGAGTGATCTGAAGTATATAATGCAACTGACTCTCCCCCACAGGGGTGAAAACACTGGTATTTGAAGACTGCAGCATCGGAACATTCCGGGTCCGAGACCTTCAACATCATTACAGGATGAAATTCAGGCCAGACCACCTCTGAAGGGGACTGGGGAGCACCTGTCCTGCTGTACCAAAGGGCAAGATGTCTGGGTGGGGGAAGTCACCCCAGCCCCTCTCTCCCCACGCAAATGTTGTCAAAGCACACATCCCTATAGGGTTTTTGCCCCGCACCTCTTAAAACTGCCACTCAGATTTGCGAAAATCCTCTACGGAGAGTGCTTCCATTAATAAATTATGGTTACTGGAACAGCCCTGATCATAGCCCAGTGGAATAGCTCAAGGGATTCTAAAGCACTGTTCCAACATCAATATTTAGAGAGAGCAAGAGAAAACGCCCTACTCAAATAGAAGATGAATAATACGCACGACACTTTCAAAAACACTGATAGAATGGACTCGCGCAATAAAAGATTGACTCTTTTTTTAACCGCTTTATTGAGGTTTAACTGATAGACCATGAACAGCATATTTAAAATGTTATGTACACCCCCATAAAGCCATCACTACAATCCAGACAACGAACCTCCAAAATCACCTCCAAAAGCTTCCTCTTGCATCCTCCTCTTCCATCCTCCTTCCTCTTCCCTCCCACCTGCTGGTCCACATGGCCGCCAATACTTGGACGGTCAGCCCTAGTGTAGACATTCTAACAGATGTGCAGTAGTATTTCACTCTGGCTTTCACTGGCCTTTCTCTAATAACGAATGGTGTTAAACATCTTTTCAGGGGATTCCTCACCATCCACATAACTTCTTTGATGATATATCTGTTCAAATCTTTTGCCTGTTTTTGAATTGGGCTGTTTGTTTTCTTATTGTTGAATTTTAAGAGTTATTTATATACAGAATATGTTTTTTAAAAACTATTTTATTTATTTGACAGAGAGAGACATAGTGAGAGAGGGAACACAAGCAGAGGGAGTGGGAGAGGGAGAAGCAGACTTCCTGCCAAGCAGAGAACCCGATGCAGGCCTCCATCCCAGCACCCTGGGATCATGACCTGAGCCCAAGGCAGACGCTTAATGACTTGGCCACCCAGGCGCCCCCAGAATATCTGTTTTTAAAGGTGAGATAAGCTAAGACCTTGCATGTAAAGTGAAATAGTCGTAGTTAAATATGAAAACATTCCCAGTCTAATTTTGGTACCCAGATCTTATAACTCTTTAAGCCCAGTGTCCTTTGTACCATACAACGCTATGGGTTATACACAGTCACATAGAAAAAGGATGTCATGACATAGTTACAGTGGACCTGAAACTGACCACAACCAGGACAGTACTCTCACAGATGGGAAAGATGATGAGGTATGATCAGAGGACCTGAGTATCCAGGACTGCCAAGAATCCTTGACGTTAGCCATGACCTCATTAGGATTGAGGCTTTGCAACTTAAATATGCAAAGAGGCAAGGCCCAAGAGGAGAAGAAAGGAAACAGCTTCATACATGCCGCTCAGTAAGACCCGAGGTTACAGGAGCTGAAGTGATTGGCACTAAAGAAGAGAAGGCTGAAGGATATGGCCCTTTGGATGCAAAGTCCCCTAGCACGCAAAGAGCCCAGAGCACCAGGAAGGGCCTAATTATATGGTGCCTTTTCCAGGTATGGTAGCCTGATCACCATGATGCCGCTGTAAACTTCTCCCAGGCAGAAGCAGTTTGGTTCAAATGTTCTGTGTTCCTGAACCCTGCTCTTCCCTCCCGCACCTGCTCCCGCTATGGGAGCAGCACAGTGCTGGGCAGCAATGTCCCATATATGCTGCTGGCTGACTGCAGAGACCCACCGTCATAAGCAAACGGGAAGTCATGCGGTTCAACTGATATAGAGAAGATTTCCATTAGACATTTAGACAGAAAGAACTCTCCAGCTGTCGGGGATGTGACTTAATGGAACTCATTATTCAGAAAGGGCTGAGTCTTTCCTGGGATCCTTCAGGAGAGCAGAGACAGACAGCTCACCATTCCATAAGGCCTACAGCAGCACAGAAAAAACTACAAGACTTACCGAGGTGTCTCTGGGTTCTAGGCATTCCAAAGGATAAGGGATTATTATCTTCCCCGTGAACTGACTGTCCCTCCTCCACCCCCATGACAATCACCCCCGAGACAATGCACAACCATCCTGCTCCTTGCCCGTTTCCTTTCCTTTCCAGACCTGAGGGCTGCACTTTTGACTGCAGGAATTCAGTGTGCCCACGAGGTCTGCCAGGTCGCGTTGCTGAAACCCAAGTAAGCGACAGAAAGGAACTGATGGGCTAGAGACAAAACCGGGGTTTCTCAGGAAGGACACGAGACCGCTTGTTCCAGCCTGCAGGTTCACGGCGTGTATAGGGCTTTTCTAATCTTGCTAACTATTTCACCCACGGTCTCCGCGGTCCCTGGGCAGACAAGCCTAATGAGGGGCTAGAGGCTCCAGCTGGGGAGCCCGTCCCTGGGCCACTTCCAGCTCCGGAGCTATTCACTGTGGGACACGGAAACCTCCCGGGGCGGGGGCAGGCAGTGGGAGCCCAGAACAGAGTTTGGGGCCTCCTGCTGTGAATGCCTCCATGAATCTAGTTCTTCCAGAAACTGGGAGAACACGTCTTTTTGCTCCAAAGCCTGGAGCCAAGACTCTCAGGTACATGGGATTCCCAGATGACAGTGCCCCCCCAGAATGTGTTGGGGGAACAGGAACACGCAGCTTCAGGCAAGCAGCCAGCCTGAACCCAAGCCGGCTCCGCTCTAAAGGAACACGAGAGCTGACGAATTCGGGGCCCACCCAGGATTCCAGAGAAGGGACTTCCGGCACCTCAGGTCCTGGGCAACAAGGCTCTTCCCCTGCCGTTCAGTGAGGGACATACGTCCCCTCTTGCATCTCTGGTTTAATCCTCCGCCATCAACTCAGACGTGGAACTAATTTGACAACAACAGCGCTGTTTGCTTTCCTGGGTGGCCTTAACATACTCGAAGTCAGTAGGCCCACCCGCTGTGGCTGAGCTGTGTCGCCTTCGATAAGGGAAATAACTCTTCTCAGCGTTGGCTTCTTCCTCAGTAAAATGGAAATAAGGGGACTCACTTCTCCGGGTATTATGAAAATCACATAAAAATGCCCAGCGCCACTATGGGGCACAAAGCACGTATTCAGTAAAATGACAGTTGACCCCCTTTCTCCCTCATCTCCCTTCCTTCTTCTCAACTCAAGCTCTTGTCAAAGGTGAATCCTTCCCACCTCAGAGGTGTGGGGTGTTGCTGATCTTGTGTCCGTTGCAGAAAATTAGGGCCTAGGGACAGCTTCCCCAAGGTCCAACATCCGTAGCTGAGAACACGACCCCCAGAGTCCCCCCAGCACTCTGCTACAGCGACTAGAGCCCCTTGGACTGATCGTACGCCATTTCCATATCCAATTCCTCTGCCGTGAAGAGAAGTTTCCAGTCGTGTGTCCAGCTCAAGCCCCTCTCCCGAACCCTGTGTCTGACAGTTCCCTTGGCGGCATCCCTGCCTCTGCTCCCCACGGCCTTCTGACAAATACAGCTTTGCCCTCTGCCATTCTTCTATCTGGCCGGGCCCTCGAACACACAGGGAGTTGCCCTGGCTCCCGGGGCCCCTGGGCACAGATAAGGGAGGGTACCAGGAACCCCACCCTTTACTGGGAAAGGCAGGCTCTTTTATCGCCCACGAAGCCAGCCATCAACCACCCTGGGGAGTTTGTAAACTATCAAGAGCACGGCTGCTGGGTGCCGGGAAGATGTCATTCCTCGCAGAGACACGGTTGTGCCCTCCCTCACTAGCTCCCACTCCCCTGCCCAATAATGAATCAGGAAGCCATTTGGCAGAATATATGCTTTAGCTATTATGCCAAATGGACTAAGAAATCCACTCTGACTCCCTTCAGACCTTGTAATTCCTTAAGCTTTTCGATGGCGAGAAAAGAAAGGGGAAAGGAGACAAGATGGTCTTGGTTGTTTTGCTATTTGATTTTGCGTGGCGAGCACCGAGTGGCCAGCTGCGTAGCCCCAGGCACCCGCCTCGCCGACAAGGGATCTCGAGTGTGGACTCTATTTAGGGAGGTGATCAGAGCCTGGTATCAGGTCCCACAGTGCTGGCACTGATCTCTATCATGTTCCTTTTAAGAGGGTTGGCAGGCCCAGAGTCTATTTTTAAACCCATGAGAAAGGTGCTACACAGAATCCAGAGAAGTCCAGCACTAAACCCGGGATCGCTGCAGGGGAGACGGGGACAGCACGGCCGAATCCAGGATTTTCTCTCCACATACCCCCAGAGTTTCCCCTTACTCCTGGGACCAGATAATGACTCTCCTTCCAAAGGGATCTTTTTCTTGTAAGCCCACTCTGACCCGACGTCAGTGGAATTTGACCCCTCACAAGCCCTTGATTTGGGAAAGTGTTTTATGCTTTGGATCTATTTTCAGTATTGAGATTTTTCTTTTTTTTTTTTTTTGCATATCCCCACTCCTGGTGTGAAAAATCAATGTGCTTTTGAACATTCTTGTCATCCCCCTCTTTGATTTTCAAATCATGTGCTCTGGAACATGAGCATGGCTGAGCTCACAGTCAAGAGTTTGCCAATGGGAGGGGTCAACAAAGCCTGACCTCCCCAGTGGTCTCCATGCCCGGCACCCCAGAAATCCTGCCCCGGGGCTGGAGAGAAAGGAGGGAGGTGGACCCCAGTGGCAAGTCTGCAGGGGACAGGATTATTTTCCCAACAGTGAGAAGCAAAGAGGCATCCGAACGTCACCGTTTCACATCCAATAATCAGATGTAGAGAGCAGAATGTTTTATATACAATAACAAATTTCAACTACAGTATCCATTTCTGGTTTTGGATAAGAAATAGAACCGGAATTCCTAAAGAACTCAATGCCTTGAGAATAAGCAAAAGCTTTTGCCTGCCCGGCGGTTCTGGAACCAGCCAGGTCTAGCCAGGCAGGGAAGTAAGTAGGAGAAGAGGGATCTTCTCATATTCGTTCATCTCGTATCTCCACGCCGCGCACAGAAGCTGCATGAACTACATGTCTCAGCCAGGCGGGTTAAAAAAACAACACACGTGAGTGCTAGCATGATACAGACTGCACGCCAGAGGCTCAGGAAATGGGAGCTGAACTGGAATCCAAAGAAATTCATTCAATTCAGATTTTAAAATGAGTCACATCCATGGGGGAAAGAAAAAAATCAGCTGTTCTGTGCCGGTTGGCCAATTGGTTCACTTCCCCACATGCTGTGATGGCCCCTGTGGAAAAAGCCTGGAAACCCCTGTCATTTCTCAGGTAGGGACGAGCCCCAGCTGTGAGGTAGAAAAGGTGTGCACCCCAGGGCACACCTCCAGCCTTCTCCTCCTTAACAGTCTCCGTTAGCGTGCAAATGCCAGCCCAGCCCCGACAAAGCCAGTGTACTTCCTCACTCCTGAGGCAATGAGGCTGACGGCTTCTTGATGGTTCGTATCTGTCTGCTGAGGGTGGGAGGATGGTGACATGTCACGGGGTGCGAAAAGGCGTCCCCCCTCATCAGAAGTGCTGGCCCGTGTCCCGTAGCCATGCTCCATTCTTGCCACCATGTGAGGCCCTGGCTAGGTTCAGAACATACTGCCTAGCTGCTGAGTGAGGGGAAGTCAAGACTCAGGGTGGAAATTACACACATTTTGGAAAACGCATACGAGCCGCACTTCCGGAATGGCCCGGTTCACTCCACTCTGCCCAGTGCTCCCACACCTTACGGAAACCTCTGCAGCCTGCTGTACAGGGAGAAGCTACAAAACCAACCTAATTTCACAACTGCACTTGTTAACATGCATAACCTTTTTATTTTTCCCCTAACTACCATATGGGCTTGACTCTTGGCAGTGAACCCCATGGCTCACTTTCCAAAGGATGTTCACGTCTTCCTTCAGACGGCCCTATGTGACTGACCAGGAGATCTGCTCAGGCCCTCTCCATAATTTGAATAATTCTCCCTGAAGAGAGCCGGAATGGGTGGCCCACAGCCAGCCTGACCTGCCAAGAGAATTCCAGAGGGGTCCATGCCCCCCGAAGGTCATCCAGCTTCTGGAGCAAGGTTTTCCCAGCTTGGGGGAGGTGGTATTGAGACACCTACTAGGAGGCCTGGGAAGATCACAGATCACACCCTGTGACCCCCTTCCCTCCCCTCTGGCCCATAATACTTCACTCTGGTGCCAATGAGGTACAGATCCAAGAGCAGGAAGGGGAAAGATGCTGACAATATAGGAGGTAAGATTTAAGAGCGAGGCGCTGTCCTAAGCATTTTGGATGTCAACACATTTGATCCTCACAATCACCCTTGGAAGTAGCTGCCATTACTGTTCGCATCTTAAAGAAGACCAGCTGTGGCCTAAAAACATGAAGTCATTTGCCCAAAGTCCCCCAAGAGCACGATGGTGCTCTGGGCGGCGCATGAAGCAGAGGGAAGAGAGCTGCTCTGGGTTTTGCTTGATTATATGAGCTAAGGTATTGGGGGGGGTGGGTAGATGAGAAAAGCGAAATTCAGTGTTCTCCAGAAAGAATGGCTCGGTCTTGGAAATCTGAATACAACTCAGGGTTTCTATTAATTTGGGATTCCCGCTCATCAGAGAAGGGATCAAGCCACGACCACCTCTTCCCCAAAGGGTTGGGGAAATGGAGAGTCTTGAGACAATAAGGTGGATTTGAACTCCAGTCCAACTGAGTTCTCTAGAATTATCACAGTAACTTCAGTAACACCCCCTTTGGAGCCCCAGGAAGCAGGTGCTAAGCTTCCACAGCTGGCCCTGGGTCCTCAACCCTGGGAGGGATAACGAGGTAGTGGGGTCCTCAGGGACTCTGTGCTGTGGAACCGTCTTCTTTCCCTTTCGCTGGGGCCCTGACCGTCAGAGCAGACCCAGCTGACCAAATGCTGACTGAGGGGGTTTCTTTTCTCTTCCCGGAGCCAAACCATTTCAGAGCAATTAAACCCAATTAAACTGGTACCTGGCCTTCCTAGCGTCTCCTACCATCTCCTGAATTTTGCCATTTCTCACAACCTGACAACAGGAGGACAGGCTCTTTCCTTCAAGATCCTCTTAATCTCGTCTCGACAGCGTCTTGGCTGTTACCACTGAAGAACACCTTGGTATCTGCCTTCTACTTCACAGGCGGGTTTTCTCTTTATCCACCAAGGCCACAAGAGCAGGTGTTACACACAATCACATGGGGCTCATCATATTATTCTTAATAATTGAATAGAGACCATTATCTTTCCATTTAATCCCCTTGTGAATTCTTCCTGGCTTCTCTTTAGGATATTATTTCATACAGTATTTATACCACCGCTTTTATAATTATTTAAATAAAAAGTGAGGGAATGAGTTCTAAATCATCAGCCACATCTGCATTTCTCTCTGTCCCACTCAACTGCAAAAATCCCCACCTACAATGGGTGAATCCCGAGGTGTGTTACTCATTTGGACCTTTCTAATCTATACAATGATGAAGCATATCTAGACGGCCCCTTTTTTAAACCCTGGCTTCATATCTATTTAAAGAAGTAAAGTGTTCTAGAAGTATGATGTGCTTTCCATAGCTAAAATTTTGTGACTTTATGAATATCTTCCTTGTACTCTAAAATCAACCTGGACAAGTACTTCTACAAGCTTGTTTTTCACAATGACCTTTCTCAGCACTCCTGACCTTGAACTCCTAAATAAGGTATGTTGAGTATTGGAGAAAGAACAAGAGAAATGGGCAGTGAACCAAGTATCACTAAAAAACCCATTATCATTTCTATAATGACTGAGCTGGTTCTTGCCTCCAGAGAGAGAGAGAGAGAAACATTTCCAGGATTTCTGAAATAAGATACCAAGAGACCCAGCAACATTTCCAAAGGAAAACCATTGCCAATATCCTTATCGACCTTTGGTCCCTCAGGTGCTTTTAAGGTGAGGGTAACAAAGATAAATGGTTGACATAAGGCTTGGTGGTGCTCATAGGTCTGCTTCTCATTCATTTATGCTTCCGTTCAGATATGAACTGTTGAATTGCCCTGTGTAGTCCAAGAACCAGATGGAAGACATAAATCAGCAGATTCCAAGGTTATCACCCTTGGGAAGATTGCAAACCAGCAGACAGAAAGACACTGTTGTATGGAAAATAAATAGGACAATAAAAGGGTGAAAGTTTCAGTAAGAGATGCCCCATGGCCTGGATAAAACCAAATGAGAGGTTCCCATAAGACGAGCCAGTAATTCAAAGGAGAGGCTGAGGTCCGAGGAGGTGACAGCTCTTAGGGAAATCTTTTATCGAGCAGTGAGATTTGAACCAAACCTCAAGGACTGACTGCCAGTTTTTAGGAAGTCATGGAGATCAGTTTCAATTTGCACCCCCTGCCCCCATGCTCCAGGTGTCTGGTTACAGAAGACGGAACACACGGATCCAGAAACAAACACTTGTAAATACACCTATATATGTATGGCAACAAAAGAAATATATCTACTCTAGGGAACTGTGTGAATATTATGTAAAAGAATAATTCATTCCAAATGAGAGTACAGCTTTTAACGTTTTAAATGTCTCCTGTTGTGAGGTTGCATAAAACCCTCAAGAAGGTTTTATGCAAACAGGAAAACGAGATGATGGTTTTGGATTCATTCATCCGTTCAAAAAATATCTGCACTGGGGCACCTGACTGGCTCTGGTGGTGGAGAACGTGACTCTTGATCTCGGGGTCATGAGTTCAAGCCCCACGTTGTGCTAAGTAAGCACAGAGCTTACTTAGATAAACGTATTTATCTGTAGGCTTGGTAAGTGCCAGACACTCTTCAGGACCCAGCACTGAACAGAATCCTGCCCTCAAAGAGCTTGCATTCTAATGGGAGAGAGGGGGAGTGGGTGGATGGGCAACAAGATACTGATCCTCTAGGGAAGTGAGAAAAAACAATCACACGGGAAAGGGAAGAGAGTGAGGTGGGACGCAGGGGTAGGCACGGGAGGCCTCTCTGAGGAGGTGGTGCCAGAGCAGAGGCCTCAACTCAGGCAGAGACGGAGCGTGTGGTATCTGGAAATGCATAGGTTGTGAGCAGTATGCTCGACGTGGTCAAGGAACATTCTAGTGCTCTACCCCACCCCTCTGCCACCCCTGAAACACGCCTCTCACTGGGTCTGGAGCGCCCTGCTCTACACCCACAGATTCTCTGCATCTTTTGATGCCCATGGGACAAGAAGGTAGAAGGTAGAAGAAGGTGCTTCTACCTCCCTCCTCCTTACCTCTCCGGTGAGGAAACCAAAGAAAGATACAGTAACAGGTAACATTCGGGGGTGCTTACTATGGGTTAGGCACTGTTCTAAGCATCCTGTGAGTGCTAACTCATTTATTGTTTTTTTTTTTTAAGTCAAAAGTTTTCCTTTATTTTTTAAAAGATTTATTATTTATTTAGAGAGAGAGAGAGAGCATGCACACACATGGTGAGGGGGGTAAGGGGAGAGATGAAGGGAGAGGGAGAGAGAATCTTAAGCAGACTCTCTGCTGAGCATGAAGCTTGACCCAGGGCTGGATCTCAGGACTCAGATCATGACCGGAGCCAAAATCAAAAGAATTGGAAACTCAACTGCCTGAGCCACCCACGTACTCCTTCTTTAGAACAACTAAAAAAAATTGATAAGCCCCTGGGAAGATGGATCAAGAAAAAAGAGAAAAGGCACAAGGACCTACATCAGGAATGAAGTAAGGGACATCACTACAGATCCTTTTGAAATGAAGAAGATAACAAAACCATTATGAACAATTAATGTCTATAAATTTGAAAATTCAAAAATAATTAAAGAATTCCTTGAAAAAAATTTCAACTTACTGAGACTTTTTTTTTTTTTTTTTAAGAGACAGAGACAGAGATGGCGACAGAGAGAAGTACAACTGGGGAGGAGAGAGAGAAGCAGGCTCTCTGCCAATCAGGGAGCCCGATGTGGGGCTCATTCCCAGGATCCCGGGATCATGACCTGAGCTGAAGGCAGACGCCCAACTGACTGTACCACCCAGGTCCCCTTACTGAGACTTTAATAAAAAATCAACCCATAATTAAACCTTTCCAGAAAGAAAACTATAAGCGCAGATAGCTTTATTAGTGAGGGACTTAAACACTAAGTAAAAATAACTCCAACCTTACACAAACTTCCAGAAAATAGAAAATGAGTGTAAACTTCCTAGCTTGTTCTATAAGGCCAGCATAATCTTTTTTTTTTTTTTTTAAAGATTTTATTTATTTATTTGACAGAGAGAGATCACAAGTAGGCAGAGAGGCAGGCCGAGAGAGAGAGAGAGAGGGAAGCAGGCTCCCCGCTGAGCAGAGAGCCCGATGTGGGACTCGATCCCAGGACCCTGAGATCATGACCTGAGCCGAAGGCAGCGGCTTAACCCACTGAGCCACCCAGGCGCCCCTAAGGCCAGCATAATCTTGACACCAAAACCTGATTGGGCCAGGGGGAGCGGGGAGCCTGGATGGCTCAGTGGGTTAAAGACTCTGCCTTCGGCTCCGGTCATGATCCCAGGGTCCTGGGATCGAGCCCCGCATCGAGCCCCACATCGAGCCCCTCATCGGGCTCTCTGCTTAGCAGGGAGCCTGCTTCCTCCTCTCTCTCTCTCTGCCTGCCTCTCTGCCTACTTGTGATCTCTGTCTGTCAAATAAATAAATAAAATCTTAAAAAAAAACACAAAACCTGATAGGGATATTGTTGAAAAGGAAATGTTACATTCCATTTACTCTTATGAATGGAAATGCAAAAAAAAAAAACAAAACCCTAAATACATGAGTAATGCTAACTCATTTAATCCTCACAGCACCTTCAGAAGGTGCATGCTCTCATGGCCCTTATTTTACGAGAGGAAAACAGAGGCACAGGGAGGTTAACAAACTTGCCTGGGGTCACACAGCACGTATGTGGTAGAGTCAGAATTTGAACTCTGCAATCTGGACCCAATCCTGCTCTTGCAAGCTTTCAGCTCTCATGGACACTGAGACTGTGGAAGGACAGAAAGCCTGGGAACTCCGAGGACGTCATAAATAAACCAGACGTCAGTTCTGTCTGGGAAAGGGAGGAGAGTACACCAGGGAAGGTCCCCGCTCTCTAATGGCAGCTGGGTGTGTACAACAGCTTTGTCCAGGCCACTTACTCTAATTATTATTTAGCATTTGCTAAGGGCCTACCCTATCCCGAGGCCAATGAGGGAAGCTGAAGTCACAGACAGCTGAAACGGACCCCGGGCGCCTCCCCGGGGCTGCCCTGGAATGCAGCTGGCTAATCACACCGGAGAGGAGGCCCAAGTTCACCTCCTCTCGATTTTCAACCAGTAACTTCCAATTATTTCCTCTCGGATGCTGACGGAATTCATAAATAGCATTAACATTTTTCAAATGCCTGTAGGAGTGTGTTGAGTTAACCTGAGTGACTCATTATTATAGTGTTCAGCTGATTCTTCTCTCCTGGAGAGGGGAGGAGGGTTAGACATCCTCCTACATCCCCTGCCCCCCAGGGAGAAGGGAGCGGAGCAGACTTCTCTCCATCACTAGATTCTTACCACCCAAGTGGGTCGATGCTTGTTGGGCCCACAGGCTGATGGTTTTCCTGGAGCCCAAGGCCTGAGTGACTCCAGAATGCACCCAGGCCACTTTGAGGGAGTGTGTGTGTGTGTGTGTGTGTGTGTGTGTGTGTGTGTATGTGTGTGTGTGTCTCTGTACGTGTGCACAGCCTCAAACATGGAGACAAACAGCGGGTCCAAGGGCATTAGACTCTGGGGCTGCGGGCCGGGAAGGGGAGAGGCGGGAGAGGAGGGCAGAGGGCTTTTTCTGTCAGCAGGGGTGGTACTGATCACTGGACAGATGACTTCAAGCCAGAGGTGGGGGATGGGGAGAGAACATGCAACATTTAAAAAAAAAAAAAAAAATGACCAGCATTTAACTTGCAGTTGAGCCCCACTAGGATACTGGTGAAATCCCTAACCAGAAATGCTACGGAGAAATGTCTCTGCCCTCTGCTTCTGTCTGCGGAAGTCTCCCTTTTTGGGAAAAAAATCTACCGCTTTCTGCTGGAACTGGGGGCTCTATTTGGAAGGCTTGAGGGAGGAGGTGAAACTCAGTCAGAGTTCTCTCAGTGATGGGGAGTGGGTTCCTGTGTGGCCTTGCCCCTCACCCCGAAATCTCCTCGACCCTCCCCCAGCCTCCCTGTCCTCTGCAGTTTTCCCAGCCAGTCAGACCGTTTTGGATCATGTGCAGACCCTCGGCTGGCTCCCCTCCTCGTGGCTCTTCCCTGTTTGAAAAGGCACCACGTTGTGCAATTCAAGAGACACCTTTCAGGCGGGTGCCTCGTGGAGCCATCCCCAGCCAGTGGCTGGGCCAAGCGTCTTCTGCTTGGGGGCCGCATCCCAGGAGTCATAGGCCTGAAGGACCCTGAGGGACCCACCTTCCCAGGCGCCCCCAAGTCCTGGGTGCTCAAGTTCTGAGCTCACCACACTTCCCACCTCTCTGCCCTCTTTTGATGTCCCTCTGACACACCGCTGCTGTCTTCTGCAAAAGAAGAAGCACGCCGGCATTCCCAAACCCAGGAAAGGCGAAATCAAAACCTGCACTCAGGGCTACGTGCTCTGATTACAGCTGGAGAGGCAGAGATGTCCAGGCCTGGGACAACCCCTCATCTCTAGGCCCAGAAGGACGACAAAATGACTAGCTCAAGGTCACAGGTCATAGCAGAAGTCCAGCATGTTCCACAACCTCACCCCTTGAGTCTGCTCTGGGAGGGGGGGTGAGGGGGCTCTTCTCCCTGTTCTTACTGGGACAGGAAGCAAGACTGCGAGAACCCATGGGGCAAGGAGAGTGGTGGGGGGAGGGGGAGGGGAGGGCAGAATGTCTCCACGACCAAGAGGGGCTGGGGGCAGAGGTCAGCTTCGGGTCTGATCTCAGAGTGCAGTGTTAGGGAGGTGAGAACATGCTGGGGGGCTGAGGGCTGCATGGCTGTTTGCAACTCCCTCGTCCGCAGCAGCCGCCTGGGGCATGGTAGCTGACCCCATCTAAATTAAGGCCAAGGGCAGAGCAGTCAAAGCAACTCCTAGCCAAGCTGGGAATGCAGCTGGTAAACCCAGGGATTTAAATCACGGGATCTTAAATGGCTAGGTACAGAACAGGAGTCACATCATTACTTGAAGAGTGCTGGGTTTAGAGAGACTGGGCCGTTCATGTGCCTGCCCACCCCCCCCCTTCCCCTGGCGCCCCCCCTAAGGGTGTAGGAGCCCTTCACGAAGAAGACCTGCCTGTCACACCCTCTTTCTCATTCCCGATATTAAGTCGCACCCCCCGCCCCCCCGCCGTGCGCCCAAATTCTGGGACTGTGTACCTGTGCCATGAGACCACCCGATGGAAGAGGGACTATTTCCACAGTCAGCCGTTAAATCAAACAAGCAAACTCTCAAAGCCAAGAGGTAGGACCAGAGGGATTGGCTGTGTTGTAGGGAAGACATCTGTGTTTCTTGGGTGGGTTTCAAACTGGGAGAGAAAAGCTGCTAGCTACCCATCAGGCTTCCTCCGTACATCTCTCCTTAACTGTTTGCCACGAGCCAGTGAGTGACTGCAAGCCAGTCGCCTAACCTTCCGTTCCCCAGTCTCCACCTCCACCAAATGAGATCATGTTTCCAGTGGGAGTATCAGAGGAATGAGTCAGTTCTGTAGGCTGTAGGCTCCCTGCAACCCCCCCCAACCACCAGGGATTTCCTAACACCTACGAGAACCATCTCAGGTGGTCTGGGACTCCCGGTGAGTCAAACAATAAGTCTTTTATTGAATCAAAATATAGTATACCGCATATATTAATTTTTATATCATCTAACACATATGGAGTTTAGGTCTCTCTAATCATCTGTGTAAATCTAAGCAAACAAAATGCAAATCTGGGTCCCAAATTAGATTGAAAGAATTCTATCCTATTTGGCTTATAAAATTTCAAGTATTTCGTTGCCTTGATCATTAGACGCCAGCTGATCAGAAAGCCCCAAGATTTTGAACTGTTGTATGTACTAGATGGGGTAGGCGTTCCTAAAATATCCACACCGGAAAAAGCTCCTTTGTTCATCCCAAGTCCATTTCCCCTGTTTGAATGATTTTCTCATTTCCACAGAGAGCTATTAAACCAACCATGCAAATTATCGAGGCCCCACAGACCCAGGAGGAGAAAGAAAGAAATTAGATAACATAAGGTAGTCAACCTCAGCAAGTGAATACAGCACCAAACCCCATTTCTTCTTTGTGTGGTTCATCTTATAATCACATCATTCAAGACTCTCCTTTCCAAGGACATCTAAGTCCTAGTCCTGGTCCATGCCACTGTCCTTCCTTAGAAGGACAGGCCTCTGATCAGACACTTTCCTCTCTGAAGGATTCTACTTGATGGTAAGTCTTTCCTCACATTCGATCGGAATCTGCCTTCCTCTGACTTCTACCCCATTTTCATCTGGTAATGACCTTGCAAGCACCATGGGGTCATGGGGTGACTCTCCACTCTTGCCAGTGGCACCCTAGTGACAGTCAGGGACTTTCTTCCAGACTCTTCATTCTTTTCTGCTCCTTGTTCTTTCAGGGTTTCCCCCGACACCATTCCAGAGCCCTCTCCTTCATGATTTCCTGCCTGTATCTGTGCTCCAATTATCAGGGTCTCTCCTAAAATGAAAATCTGAACACTACCCTCTCAATGTAGCCTGATATTACGTTTCCCAAAGTGTGCTCCCAGGACCACCAGCCCTGTGCACTGTCACCCACCCCATCCCAAAGGGTGCACTGGGTGAGGAAGTATGGGAGACATAAACTCTATCCTCAGAGATTCTCAAAGCAAGGGAGCATAGGAGAGCTCTGAGCGGTCCTGGAGAAACCCGACCAGCGATGTGTAAGCCACTGTTTTCCCAGTGGTCGACTCTAAATCTCTTTATTTCCTCACACAACACAGGGCAGGAGAGGTTGGTCGGTTTCACTCTGATCTCCAGTGAGCTCAGCTCTCCGAATGTCTTGTCTTCCCTACTTTTGTTCACTCCGTGAAGAACTTCAGTGCAACAGCGAACTGTATTTAGTGAATTTCTTCTTAAAGAAAAACACTTCTTTGGGTTATAATTAGCCGGTTCCAGGGGATCCTGGGTGGCTCAGTCGTTTAGGCATCTGCCTTCAGCTCAAGTCATGATCTCTGGGTCCTGGGATCGAGTCCCAAGTCGGGCTTCCTGCCCACTGGGGAGCCTGCGTCTTCCCCCCTCCCCACTGTTTGTTCTCTCTCAAATAAATAAAATCTTGAGAAAATATTATCCAGCCCCATAATTTTCCTGTTTTGTACATGTGAGCCTTGGTACATTACAGATTTACCTCTTCAGTAAGTTTCATAATACAATTCAAGCTACCACACGTATATTTTTTTAGGTGATTGATATTCGTCATTAAATTCACTGAGAAATACAAAAGGCAAGGAGGAAAGTGGAAACATTCTGAAATACTTTTACCATGTCCAGTGTAGCCAAATCTAGGCACAGCATTTTTTTGCTTTCAATGAAAGTTTTTATATGTAAAATAATTTTCCTATGCACTCAAGAGCTAGCTACTTAAAAAAACCCCGTGGTGAAGTTTTTGCAAATTAAGTAAACATCCCGTTATGCATCTGTCTTGGGGGTTCAGATGTCTACACACTTACTGAGGCGGTTCTGCTTCTCGGTTTAAAGTACAGGGGAGAGCCTATGGGTGGTGCGCCCAAGGAGGCTTTGCTGAATGCATGGGCAGAGAGGGATGATATGAAGGATCCAAACGGCAGTCTGCCAGGCTCCCGCCACAGAGCCAGCGTCTGGGGAGTGGACTCCCGGGAGGACCATATGAAATGCCACCACCTGGTCGGGGAGGAGAGGGGTCAGCCCCTGCTTCTCTTCCCAAGTCTCTTGCTTCTATCCCTCAGATGAAAGCAGAATACGGTACAGGTTCAGGATTCGGGTTCTGGGCCCAGCTTCCCTGGCTTCACATCACAGTTTTAACACCTCCTGGCTACATAGCCTGAGGCGAGTTATCATCTCCCTGGGCCTGAGTTTCCTGATCTGTGACATGCAACGACTTCGTAGAGTCCCCTCCCCCCCCCAGGGATGAAATGAGGCAATACTTGGAGGGTTCTTAGAACAGGGCCGGGCACAGGGCTCATGAGGTGTTAGTGAGGCTCTTTCGTTTTCCTTTTTTTTTTTTTTTTTTTAAAGATTTTGTTTATTTGAGAAAGAGAGAGAGATGAGCTGGGGGAAGGGGCAGAGGGAAACCAGACTCTCAGCTGAACAGAGAGCCTGATGCAGGGCTGGATCCCAGGACCCCGGGATCATGACCTGAGCCAAAGGCAAATGCCCAACTGACAGCCACCCAGGTGCCCCTCGTTCTCCTTTTGTTTGTTTGTTCTCTCCCATCCATGCCCTGCTTTCCATGTTAACACGAGCACCTGAGACGGAGACTTCAGTCCTTCTCACCTGGCTGACTCAGCAGCTCCCCACCACTTTCCATTCCTTTGAACACCCTGGCAGGTTATTCCCAGGTCCTCCTTCATCTACTTCCCAATCTGATCTCACACCCTTCTTTTTCTCCTACCGGAGGTAACGTGAACACTCACTGACCACTCAGGGTCTTTCCCCAGGATGGCCTCTTCCCCTGGGGCGCCCTTCCATGTTCTGGTCTTTCTCCATCCTCGACTTTCTACATCAAAGCTGTCCCTTACAGCCAACCTAGAGGCACTATCTTCACGGACCCTCCCTTGATTTCCTCTGCCTGCAATATTCTGTCTCTGAATGTTCAAAGCATTGTATCCCTTGCAACAGATTCCTTTCTTCTTTGGGATCAGAATGGATTGTGTTAACGCCTCCCTCCTCCCCACGCTGAGGGGCCTTGAAGGGCAGCAACCACAAGGCACTTCAGGTCAGCACCCCCACAGGACCCTGCCCCCTTTCGGGGGCTCAGTCATTACCCATCAGCTCAGAAAACGCTCTGGAGCACGACTCTGGAAAAAACAGGAGTGAGAGCAAGTCATGATAGGGATAAGGGAATTAAGAATATTTCAGAGCAAGGCCTCCGTGTGTGTAGAAGGCCGTCTTCAGGCAGCCCTCCTGCTGCAACTCCCCCAACCCCGTGCCTGGAAAGAGCTGCCTGGGGGCATGCTAAACCATGGAGACCCTGAAGACAGAGCCGCCCCAGCCCCCGCCACTGCCTAGCTCCATTATCAGCAGTGTCCAGAAGAGGGGCGCACTTTTATTGCTGCATAAACAAAATTAGATGCAAACAAACAAAGACCCTTAATCAATAATTTAATGCTGCACTAGGCACTTCTTGCTCCAAATATCTCATCTACTCAAAGGCTAGGAACAAAGTTAGGACAGCCACTCTGCAAATGAATGGAGTAGGGAAAGAGGGTTTACTACAATTGTCCTAATCTTGGAGCACCCATTTTTTTTTTTTTTTTACAAAGATTTTATTTGCATGAGAGAGTGGATACAAGCAAGGGGAGGGGAGGGCAGAGGGAGAGACAAGCAGACCCCTAGATGAGCAGGAAGAGGCCGGAAACAGGGCTGGATCCCAGGACCCTGAGATCTTGACCCCAGCCAAAGTCATCCACTTAACTTCTGAGCCTCCCAGGCGCCCCCTGGGGAACCCGTTTAAATATCACTGTGTGCCCAAGACATTCAGAACAACCTGCTAATGCCAACTCAGCACCGGACGCCAAACTCCTGTGGTTATCAATGTCAAGCGCTACCATCTGCCTTTTTCAGGTGGAGAAAAAAGGACATTCACAAGTGATTTTTCAAAACCCCCAAAGGAAGACAATTTAGATGGAGACTGAAAATCCAAAGCTCCCCACCAGTCAGCTCATCACTCTACCTGCAAATGTGTTTTAACCAAATCCGAGAAAAACAAAAGGCTGTTTCTATGAGGATTTCATAAGGAGAAGAGCGAAGGCAGGGCTGGAGCAGGTTCCACTTAACCAATCATTCAGAGTGACCACCTTGTCCCACTTCCACGTTTCAACACACACATGGGAGTCAGAGTTCAAAGGTCATTCTTCTTTTTTTTTTTGAACGCCACAGTATTTATTTTATATGAAGCAGAGATGGACCAAATGTTAGATGAGGACCACGGCCTTACGGGGCACCGAGGATGGAGGGAGCTCTGAAATCTGCAGAGGACAGAAGACCTTCTCCAGCTCGAAGGATGGGTGGTGTTTGGATTGGTGCAGAGAGATAGGGACGGAGGGGCAGGCTGGGCCTGGGGAACAAGGTCCTGGTTTGTTGGTGATTCTATCAAAAGCCTGGAGGGGTTAAGCGTCTGCCTTCGGCTCAGGTCATGATCTCAGGGTCCTGGGATCCAGTCCTACATCAGGCTCCCACTCAGCAGGAAGCCTGCTTCTCTCTTTCTTATTCCCCCTGCTTGTGTTCCCTTTCTTATCATCTCTGTCAAATAAATCTTTTTTTTTTTAAAGATTTTATTTATTTGACAGAGAGTGAGATCACAAGTAGGCAGAGAGGCAGGCAGAGAGAAAGGGGGAAGCAGGCTCCCCGCTAAGCAGAGAGCCCGGCGTGGGGCTCGATTCCAGGACCCTGAGATCATGACCTGAGCCAAAGGCAGAGGCTTAACCCACTGAGCCACCCAGACGCCCAACAAATAAGATCTTTAAAAAAAAAAAATCTAAAAAAAAAAGCCTGGAGAAGTTGGGTCGGAGAGCTCCATTCCAGCAGGTGGTACCAACTGACAATCACATTCGTTAGGCAAAGAAAAGACCAACAACCCCCTTTGCCTCAGTGTGAGAGGAGGAGCTGGGCTCTGCACTCCTATAGGTGTCCGTCTGAATGTAGACAGTGCCCCTGCCTGGCTCTCTGACCTGAACCTGACCCCCTAGAACCTGAGAGTGGTAGCTAGCAGAGATAGGGAGCTTTCTAATCTGTGATGTTATAATACCTTCTGAGGGAGAGCCCCCAAATCAACACATCATGCAGAACACTAGTTAGCTTCAGAAGTCCCCTTGAAGGATTGGGTGTCTCTCAAATAAACACCTGTTAGAACACAGTTTATCTGATTCGGCTCCGTGGCGGGTGGGGGGAGACAGAAGAAGAAGAAAAACAATCATATTCAGAAATGTCCCCATAACACTGCCACCAATGCACCAGCCCTCCCCCTCCTGGCGTCCTGGCAGAGGCTGCTAATTTATCACAACGTCCTGCCCATCAGCCTAAAAGTGGCTTCAGAATCTTTCTGAACACAGCATTTCAGGCAGCTGCTTCCAATCAGATCAGCGTCAACACAGGCAACGAGACTCATTTTCTATTCCAATGTTGTTTAATCAGCAATTTATAACAAACGTGATGCTCTCGGCTGTGGGGCATGAATGGTTCATCAGGCCTTAGCACAGTCTTGATGACATATTCTTCAAGATTACTTCCCGGCCCACCCCCGCCCCCGCTTCTCTGATTGCATGCTTACCCAAACACGGTTACAACTGACTTGCCAGTTAGATTTTCTTAATGGGCTGGAATCCACCGACCAGGGACCACGAGTAAATAACGGCACAGGAGCGCCCGATGGCCAGAGCAGTCACACCTGTCATTGCGAAGCTGACAGGCTGGTCGGACTGGTGGTAAGTCCATTCCCAAACCCACTGCTCTAATTGTGCCTCCAAATCGAGTTACCTGGCCTACAAGCTGAGGACCAGCCCCCCACCCCTGCCCCTGACCACAGGGCACCCATATGAGCAGCTTGTCTACACCCCCAGACAACAACCTAATTTCTTCATTTTTCCTGACTGCAACAAGACTCAGTTTCTTCATCTATAACGTGGGCGTCTGCTGGGAGCCTCCCATGAGCTGAGCCGTGAAAATTACACAGTGTAGTGATTGACACATGGCAGCTACAGCAGCTACTCCTTACCATCAACCGTCTGCCACTCCCCTTCATTAGCATGTCATCGGGGCTCACCGGAGATAGGCAGTTTCTATTCCCTGCCACTCCAGTGACCCCTCTTCCTCAACCCTGCCCAGTGAGCATTCTGATCATGGCTCTCCAATACCTGCAGGATGAAGTCCACCGTCTTAGGCTGATGCTAGAAACCTCACAGCCTAGCCTCTGCCCACCTCTTCACAGTCCTCTCCCACCACCCACCTGTCCCTGAACGCCTGCACCACGAGCCTTTCCCAGACACACAGGGCACTTCTGCGTCCTCCATATTTGGCTCATGCTTTCTCCGCAGCCGGCATCCTCCCAACCCCTGCTTCGTGAAATGCGACCGATTCTTCTCTTCCTCCACGAAGTTTCCGTGACAATCGCCCTTGTTCAACTGACAAGCAGAATTAATTCTTCCTCATTCCAGCCTCCCACTAATGAGCACTCACCGCTTCCTGAGGGTCATTACCCTCGTTTCCTACTCAGTAAACTCTGTTGACCTGAATTGAAGTTATGTTGAAAGTAGGAAGGTATTTTTTAAATTTCCAAAGTTCTTAGCATGTTGAGAGCTATTGATCCACAGAAGAACTTGTGATTCCTATGTATGTGTGTGTGGGGGGGGTATATATATACACACACATATATATTACTATATATTATATATTTGGTATATAACAAATACATATAACATATATAACATAATACATACATTATATATATATACGTGTGTGTGTGCGTGTATATATATATATATATATATAAAATATTTCCTGATACGCCAGGCTCTATCTCTTGCACTCCTTCCCAAACCCTAGGACATCTGCTATTGTCTCCAGTTTACAGATGGGGAAGCGGAGTGTGGGGAGGGTCTACAGCTGGCCCAAGGGCACCAGGTCGGAAGTAGCGGAGCAGGGACTCAAACCCAGGGCAGTCTGGCTGCAGAGCCCACAGGCCTTCAGTGTTGCCTGGGTGAGTTTACCTACACCACACAGAAGGCAGACTAGTAGGGAAACAGGCAAACAGAATAATAATTTCCGTGTGACTGGTCCTTGATGTGAGGAAGACACACACCGGCCAGCACCCATCTGTAGAGAGTCGGGACAGACAGAAGTCGGCAATCCAGCCGTGGGACTTGGACCAGTTAATTCACTGCTCGGCCTCTGTTATATTAATATTATATAATTATTCTATTATAATAATAATAAAAACTATATTATTCTGAGACAGAATAGGGACAGGACTAGAGGCCCGTTCCAAAACCTTAATGAAATGTGACTGTACCATAAAGGAAAAAATCCCTAAAAAAAAAAAAAAATTCCTGAGTTTGTGTTTCTTGAGCAATATGTCTTAGAGGAATGCAGAAAATAGGACATCAACTTACAGGAGGGAGCCAGCCGCCTGAAAGAACTAGTGAGATCCAGACCAAAGCAGTCTAGAGCAGACGTGCACAGTGACGCAGATCTACCTTCCAGTGACCTTTCCCTCGCTTAAATGCTAAAAATCATGAGCAGGGGTGGGGATTTCACATGCTAATGAGATGTGCAATGTATGGATAAGCATGATCTCTAAGGTACGTAAGCGCCAAGAAAAACCTCATCTCTACCTGCTTAAACATCATCCTTTCCGCTCCTAAGTTTCTTTAAAAAAAAAAAAAGATTTATTTATCCTTTATTTATTTATTTGACAGACAGAGATCACAAGTAGGCAGAGAGACAGGCAAAGAGAGAGGAAGGGAAGCAGGCTCCCTGCTGAGCAGAGAGCCTGATGTGGGGCTCGATTCCAGGACCCTGGGATCATGACCTGAGTCGAAGAGAGAGGCTTTAACCCACTGAGCCACCCAGGTGCCCCTATCCTTTATTTATGTATCCATTTTAGAGACAGCGTGCAAGAGAGTGTGAGTAGGAGTAGTAGAAGCCTCAGGCAGACTCCCTGCTGAGCATGAGCCCAGTGTAGGGCTAGATCTCACGAAGCATGAGACCATGACCTGAGCTGAAACCAAGAGTCAGATGGCCAACTGACTGAGCCACCCAGGTGCCTCTCCCACCTAAGTTTCTTTAAGAAACTCTTCCCGACCTTGCCTCAGGGAGGCAGCCTGAGGACACTGTGTTGCCTCCCTTCTGCTCAAGCACAGACCCCAATAAAGCCTTGCCTGGAACTCCCCTTTGGCCTCTTGTCAATTTCCATCACTGGGAGAGCCCAATGGCCCAAGGGCCTGGCCAGTTCCACACAGTGTTTGCAAAGGAAGAGCACAGTTTTATCGACCCTGGCAGTGGAGGTGAGAAGCCCGGCCAGCTCCCGGGCTGACCCCATGGCCAGGATGGCCTGTGCACCAGGTGTTCTCAGTCCAGTGACTCCAACTCCAGTCCCTGTTGCCACTTCAACCCAGTATTGCTCATCGACATGCACACTCCACATTGCAACAGGGAGATGGCCTGGGACCCAGATCTTGGGACAAATAGCTAGGAAAGAATCCGAGGCCCAGCCACTGTCCTAGGCAAGAGAGCGAGCTTTTCCTTCCTTCCTCACCCCACCCCATGCCCCTATTCCATGAACCTGCACTAAATCCCACTCCTTGCTTTTGCCTAAATCCTCAACTAATCCCATGCAAGTAAGAATTATTTCCGTGCATCTGCACAATTCAAGATCCTATTATAAAGGCTTAAATGTATGCACTTAATAGGCGATGTTTAGAGATCAAAACCCCTTTAAGAACCTGAAGAATAATCTCGAATGGTGTAACTTCAGGCTTCACCCTGGACCCAGGGGGATAGTTTTGGAGGATGGGGATTCTCCTGGAACCCTTGAATCATACCGCTAGACAGAAATATTAGCCAGCCCCAAGGTGGGACTTGCCGGTGACACACCCCAGCCCCTCCCTACCCTTGGAGAAAAGGAAAGCCATGACCGCACCCTACCCCACCCCGCTGGAAGGAGAGCTTGCCAGAGTGGGCAAGGGAGTGCGGCCCAGAAAGGCTTCTCCAAGTAGCTGGAATCAGTTCCGTTGTCTGCAAATCATCATTACCCTTGATCAATGGCCTGCTGTCAGAGAACAGGACTGGACCGATGCCAGCTTCTTTTCAGCTTTTCTAGGCACTAGCTTCCCCAAAGAAATTGAAACCAGGTACTGTCTCTTACAGAATCCACTCCTGGAAAGGGCAGAGCAGTTTCCTGACCGATATCGTCCGGGCAAGGCCAGACAAGCTTCCCCACCTTCCTCCTCCATCTCCTAGTGACAACTGGTGGCCACAGCTCTCTCAGGAGGGAGCCCAGGTTCCAGCCCCTGGCTAGGAGCGCAGGGGTGCTTTGCTGATTTTGTTGGTCATAGTCTGCCCTTCTGCAAGTTCTCCCTCTGGCACTGCAGGTTGCCTCCATCCTGCCACCTTCCACTCCTCGCTGATTTCAGCCACTGGCTGGCCGGGCGCAGGAGCGGTGAGACGGCTTCCGCCCTGACTGCGCCTTCCTTCCTGTGCGGTGACAGCAAATTCAGGAGATAAATCAGCCTCTACTCAGAGAGCCCGCCGCAGAGGGACGGTGTGGTTAGGGGTGAGCGGGAGGCAGGGAAGGAAACAATTCTCTTTCTCACCAGATCTCTAATTGGTTGTCGCTGCCTGTCCATAATGATGACAAACTTTGAATGTGCCCTGAGCAGAGTCACACAGGCCTCGGTCCACCCTGGGCCAGTCGCTCGGCCAGCTGGGCCATTAGCCCGTGACCGCCGACTCCTCGCAGGGCCTGTTGATTTATTTTCCAAATCAATGACCCAACATATTCCTAACACTCAGTCAATGCGCCTGGTTCGGACAAGTTCAGCCCCACGTTCAAGACCGTGGTTGATGCCAGGGAAAATAGGAGAAATGACTCAAATGTGAGTCAGCTCCAGCCACATCCGGCTTGGGGGAGATGAGCGACGTGTAAATAAGTGTAAAGAGAGAGACAATGAGAAGGCTCTAAAGGAAGGTTCCAAGAAAGCGCAAGGGGAGCTCCAAGGAAGGAGAAACTACCTTGTGAGTTTTTTTAAAATTCCCAGCAGCAGAGTATCTTAAAGGTCAACATGGAAACCACTAGGGCAATTTTTGATGTCAGGTTTGTGACCAAACTGGTGAGCAGGAACCGGTCCTGAGGTATATCTACAAGGAGTGTGCTGTTCGTTCATGAACGCAACCAACTTTCACGAGCACCTGCTCGTGCTACTTGCCGGGCACTGTGCGACATGCTCAGGATGCAACAGTGAACAAGGCAAGCACACCGCCTCCCCGGTGAAACTCACAAATACAGTATAAAAATTTCCAAGTGCGGCCTGCTGGGTGTGCCTGAAGCAAATCTCATGAGGCCAAGGGGTCGGAAGCAGGACGGGGAAGATGGAGGGTCTTGTTAAGGAGTCTGGATTCCACCCGAAGGAATGTGAAGCCGACGAAGATTCGATTTATGTATTTATTTTAGAGACAGAGACAGCTTGCAAACAGGGGTTGGGCAGAAGGAGAGGGAGAGTCTCCAGCCGACTCCCTGCTGGGAACCGAGTCTGAATTCCACAAAGGCCTGGATCTCACAACCTGAGATCATGCCCTGCACTGAAATCAAGTCAGTTGCTCAACCCACTGAGCCACCCAGGCGCCCCCAAGCCACTGAAGATTCAAAGCAGGGGACTGACTAGTTGAGACTTGCCTTTCTACAAAACCACCACGGTTGTGTGTAAAGGAGGGGTCCTGGAGGGTGAGATGTCCTGGAGGAAGACCATCTGTACATTTTTAAAACTTAGAGCAAATCCAAGTCTCCCCCTTTGTGGCAACGCTACTGTCGCAGGCTTACACTCGATGAGCTCTGCTGACAGCTCGTGTTCCAGAACCACAGTCCGCTTTATCCGTGTGGAGGTCCAGAGGAAGCCACGAAGGATCACCAGCTGTGATTACACATTTCTGTACTGCATACGAATTGGGATTTTAGAGTGGCTTCTGTTTTCATTTTATTTTACCCATGACAATTTTTTAAGTAAAGAGCATCTGAGGCACTATTTATTTTCTCATTAAATTGGAGAGTGGAAGGGAGGAGGGGATTATCAATATCCGGGCAGGGCCATGAAATAGATCATGCAGAACTATGTCAACAACCAGCCCTGTGTATCTCAAAGTAAAAAAAAAAAAAAAGGCTAAGAACAAATGCACCAGAGGTCAGTGATAACTGTGTTGCCACAGTCTAGTAGGTGGTTCTATTTGGTTACCCACTCCTGGGGTTTGGTTTCAAAGGCATTAGGAAGTCAGAGATAGAGGAAGAAGTCAAATGATACCATGTGTCTAATCCCAAAATCGTGTAATGCTTCTTGTGTCTCCCAGGGTAAAAATAACATTCTTACAATGGTATACAAGACCCTAGATATTCTGTACCCTTACCTCCTCCCCATTCTCCCTCCTACCACCTCTCTGACCTCACCCCTTCAGACTCTGCCCTCTTCCCTCTGCCCCAGCCACACTCATCTCCTGGTTCTTCCCACTACTCTCATGGGCCTCAGGACCTCTGCATGTGCTATTTCCTCCAAAGTTGTGCATGGTTCTCTCTCTCTCTCCTCCTTCAAGTCTTTGCTCAATTGCTTTTTTTTTCTTAAGGGAGGTACGAAAACCAATATTTTTTTTTTTAAGAATGCTGCTAACCAAAGTCATCAGTGCCCAAGTTTCCCCCCAAAATCACAATGGTTAAATCCAATCATCAGCAGCTTGACATCAGAAATGCTAGCCACACAAACTGTAGAGTCCTGATTAAAATGTCATCGAACCAAGTGGACCAGCCAGAAGGAAAAGCCTCCAATTCAATACCCTGAGAACCTGATTCAGATCATTGCTTCCCCAAATATCACGAATTCTCTTGGCTTCTACAGGTAATCCATCTCAACAGTGAGAACATAACTGAAAAATCTGTAGCTTCGCAACGTCGACAGAGTCTAACCTTTAAGATTCTTGACATCAAATTGTAATCCTTACAAACGGTCTCATGGAATCTAAGTTTGAAACACAGCAGCTAAAGTGAACTTCACGGAGACTCTCTGGGGGCACCTTATTGACACTGCGAATTTCCCAGGCTTCCTAACCCCCTTGCATGTTCCCTGCCCCTGCACTTCTCATCTTTCAGCAAAGGAGTGTTCATTTGTTTCCGCTCTGTCTCCTTGCCCTGCTGGAGTGTAAACTCCAAAGGGCAGGGATTTGCTCCTGCTCTGTTCCCTTCCCTGCCTGTATTTCCAGTGCCTCCAACAGAAGACATGATGAATGTTTATTAAACGCTGAACAGACCTTGAGGACAAAGATTTTCAGTGTCTTTACCTTTAGAAGGCACCCAATTGTCTTATTTACTTTCTTTAATTTTTTTGGCAACAGCAGCAACAACAACAACAACAGCCTTTCTCAATAGGCTCCCCTTTGCTTAAATTCAAAATAAGTCAGCTGATTTTTCAAAGACACTGGCCAAATTATTTGGGAGGAAGGGGTGACAACCTGGGTTTTAGAAACTAATTGTAACTGGCCCCTGAAGTCTAGGGCCAGCTGAGTTGATACGACCCTGCTTATAAAAAACAACCTTCCAGGGCGTCTGGGTGGCTCAGTCCTTAAGCATCTGACTTCAGCTCTGGTCATGATCCTGGGGTCCTGGGATTGAGCCCCATATCAGGCTCCCTGCTCAGCAGGAAACCTGCTTCTCCCTCTCCCACTCCCCCAGCTTGTGTTCCCTCTCTCACGGTGTGTGTCTCTCTCTCAAGTAAATAAATAAAATCTTAAAAAACAAAAACAAAACAACCTTCCATGCTGTGCTTCCTTTTCTACTGTTTTCATCTTCAGCTGCACAGCAGACCCAGTAGCCAGAAAAAAATATGGCTTTCCCTAGGCTATTTGGGTGATGAAAGTCATCACGCTCATTTTAAACATTTGTCATACCCATTCCTTATTCCTGCAAGACGTCTTGTCTTGGGTCTTGTGCCTGCTGTGCCACTCACGTCCCCTCTCCAAGCTCTGAGTTCTGTCAGGAACAGCCTCCAAGACTCCCTTTCCAACCGTGGCCTCAGGTTGCCTGGTCAGTGAAAGGAAGAGCCTCAAATGTACGTAAGCTGGCTCCCACTTGCTGCCGGTGAGGCTCAAAGCCAGAGTCCTGAGGTTCCTGCACAGTCCCTCCCCTTCCCGGGGAAGAAAATCAATCACCAGGAAGGCAAATTGTGAAGATGTGAAACCGCCAGAAAGAAATCCCCACTTCATGTGGTTTCCCTTGTACCCACACACGTCTACACAGGTTAGACGGCTCGATGCTTTCCCAGGTGACTACACTAGGGTCCCTCCGAGCATGTGGCCTGGGGTCCACCTCTGGCCTCTGAATCCCCACCCAAACCAACAACCACACCCTGACACAGGACACGTAAAAAACAATCGAGCAGCATTGCTGCTACATGGTGATACGTCCCATCATCACAGGAGAATTGGGGGTGGGATAGGGTGGCCCTCTGTAACGCTCCATTGCCACTTAAAGAATTTCCACCAGACCCTAGCTCCCAGAGCGCTCTGGAGCTTTTGCCCCTCATTCTTAGACTTTCCCCCGTCTAGTAAGTTAGCAGCATAAATCCAAAGTTCAGTGTTTCAAGAACAGGGAAGGCGCCACGATGAGGTAACTGAATTTTGTGGGTCATTGCGGACACAGGCAAGCCCCCCTTCCGAATGAGGCTGACCCAGGCCCCCTGTTAGAGCAGCCCAAATTCTCACGTGTCCTTATTCTCCTCCAGGGCCACTGGCCTGTGAAAACACAACTGAAATAGACACTGCTCTGTAGACTCAAAGGGAAGCTTCTAGAATCTCAATAGACCAAAGAAGGACTAGAATCCAAAGATCCCTCTTCCCAACCCCTAATGCAGGCAAGACAATATTCAGAGAACCAGGGAGGTGGAACTCAGTCTGACAGTAAATCTCACGAACCGGACTAACAGTCAAGCAGAGGCCACCTGCCACCTTCAGCGACCAAGCGACTGCGCGCTGATGCTGCTCTAAAGCCTGGAGCGCAGGGGGCGGGTAGGGGGCCCCCGCAGGCGAGCACGCAGCCCGCTCCGCTCCCTCGCCGGCCCCCTTTCCCGAGCTCCACCCGTCCCTCCCGAGCACCTGCTCCAGCACTCACTTTGAGGAAGCCCCTCGGGAAGGGCATGCCGGTCCCTAACCAGGATCCCGCGGGGGTCCGTCGCGGTCCGCTGTGGGAGCAGCTGGGGCTGCAGGGCGCGCCGCGCCTGTGCGGGGCCGGGAGGCCGTCTGGAGGCGGGCTGTCGCGGCGCGCGGCCCTCCGACGGCCTTATCAGCGGCAGAGGCGCGCTATCGGGCGGCCCCGGCGCTCAGAGCGCGGGCGGAGGGGAGGCGCCCGCCTGGGGCTGGCAGATTACAGCAGCGCCCCGGCTGGCTCCCGCTCCCCCGCCGGCGCCCGGCCCCGCTCCCCAGGCCGCGGCGGGCGCGGCCCCTGCAGAGAGCCCCCCGGGGGCCGTGAGCCCGGCGGGCCAGCCCCTCACCCAGCTGCGCCGCAGGGAGGCGAGGGAGAGCCAGCCCGCCGCCTCTCCCCCTCCTCCGGCCCGCGGCGGGTTTGGGGTGCGGGGGTCTTGCAGAGGCGGGGCTGCCCAGAGGAGGCTCCAGGAGGAGGCGAAGCCCCCTAGGTGGGGACAGCCGGCCTTGCATGGGCAAAGGACTGTGGGGGAGCCTCTGGCCTTCTGCGCTCCCCAGCCCTGGTGTTCACATGCTTTCAGGGCGAGGGGGAAGGACAAGGGGGGGAAGAGGGGGCCGTGTTCCTTAATTGCTGATTTGCAGGGAATCTGGGCACAACCTTAATAACATCGGGGCCAAAAATAACAGTGTTCCTGGGTGAGTCACCACAAACAGCGGCTAGGAGGGAAGGGGGACCCGGGCAGCTCCCCACCCCACCGCGGCCAGGAGGTGGGGCTGCCCACAGAGCCCCGGCTGGGCGGGTCCTGGCAGAGCTGTTGCAGGCCTGCCTTGGGAAGCCTTCTTTCTGGGCATCCGTGCCTCCTACAGGGGGATGGGGCCCATCTGCCCTGAGTGGCTTTATCCCGTGAGAACACTGCGCCCCTGGAGTACAAGTTGGTGCCTGACAGAGGGGACCGATGACCCAAAGTTGCTGAACCGTGAGAACCCAAGAGTAGGGGGCTCCCTGGGACCAGGCAGGCTCCCTGGGGCTTCCTGGAAGTGGCGTCACCTAGATGGAGCTGCTGCTTCCGTGCCATGTATCCTAGCTTTCCTTTCCAGAGGTGCACAGATCCCACTGCTGGAATCCTGCCTGGGAAGGGTCCCTCCCGCCTTGCTCACATGCCTCTCAGCCTGCCGTTAGCCTGAGACTGGTCCAGGTCCCCTGACAGGCAGCCATCTGGCTTTGGAGCTTTTCTGCAGATCCAAACGGGTCCTGCTGTGAAGGCACAGCTGTTGTGGAAAATGCCACCGAAGGCTGCTCTGTGGCCCTCTGTTTTCCACAGCAGCTGGAAAGCCCCCCAGTGGAGGCCAAGGCCACCTCCAAGCAGACCAGCGCCTGACGTTGTCTGGCGAGGGCAAAAGCAGGTTCTAGGCCACACCTAGACTAGTAATAACACAGTCATTATCGCACAAGTCCACACAGATGTCTATTGAAGCATATAATTCCAAACAATGGCTTTTTTTAAAGGGGCCCAGAAGCCTAAAAGATGTAGAAGCAGGTCCCAAACAACTCTGCCACAGGACAAATGGTCTTCCTTAGCAACAACCGCTGGGCTAGGCTAGCTGGTGACAGAGTCCTGCCGGCCTGTACCCACCTCGGTGCAGGAGCGGCTTTGGAGTCAACTGTAGGGGAATTGGTACATAGCAAGCGCTCAGTAAAGGTTTCTGGAATGGATCCATGGCTGTCACCAGCAGTGTGATAAGAGCAAGAAGCCATTTCACCATCCAGGGAAGAGGAGAGACTAGATTCCAGGCTCTGAAGGAGAAAATGTCAGCAGGTAAACATGGCACGTAACACAATTTAGAGAAGGCCCTGGGAGTAGAAACTCATCTCAAATCTTTGGCGAGGGTGGACATCAGGCAGGCTTGGTTCTTTGTGTGAGGTACTTGTGTGGCGCTTCCTGCGGCAAGCCAGTGCCTCCCAGGTCCCTGAGCCCTAGGCTGGCAGCTGAGCGGCTCTGGGAATCAGGGCGCCTCAGAACTTTACCCAGAAGGGGGTACCCGCCCCCCTTGGCAATGCGAGGCTCCTCTCGCACGGATACACAGAGCGGGGGAAATGGCCAGGCACATGTGGGGTCAACCAAACAACCAGGCTAAAGGGAACAGGACCGCACGCAAGCCTCTGGGTCTCGAATAACTGGACCCACGATGAGCTTGAGATGCCTGAATTCCTCCCTGGAGCAGGGGTCCTGGGACAGTCAGGCTAGAGATGGGTCATGTGGGCTGAAGTGGTATTTGTCACTCTCTTGTCAGCAGATCTGCCACAAAATACCTTTCTCTTTTCTTAACCTCTAAAAGGGAGGCGCAAAGCCATCCCAGTGAGCAAAGTGCAGGCCCAGGCCATCTCGGGATTGTGAGGATGCCTTGAAATTCCGCTCCCCCCCACCCCGGTCCTTCCTAAGCTCCTCTGCTCTTGGTTTGATTTATTTGTTTACAAATAGGCTCATACCCAGTGCTCACTGTGTGGTAGGGGCTGTTCTGAGCACTTGACATTCACTCATACAATCCTTATAATTTCCCTGTGAGGGATTCACTCTCATTAGGCCCAGTTTACAGATAAGGAAACTGAGGAATGAAGCGATTGAAAAACTACTTAACAGGCAGAGAGCCAGTTTCCAGCCCAGGCAGTCTGGATCTAGGGTCTGGAGGCCAACTTGGTCACTTTGCTTGGGGATCGATGCTTTAATTTTGTTCACAGTTAGCCAATCCATTTTCTTTAATATTAATTTGTATTAATATGTTAGTATTAATTAATTATCCATTAATTGATTTTCCTTAATAGGAACTTATTCATTTCATGACTGATAAGCACGGAATTCAACAACTATTGAACATTTCAAGTTCTGTTGTTTCAGGTTCTATTTTTCAAAGATGATAAATAAGTCAATAAAAAAAGTTTTTAATAGGCTTTTCGTAAAAGTAATAAGACCTCCTCACTGAAAAACATTTGAAAATGGAAGGCAGTGCATATAGTCTTTCATCCGATTCCTTCTACCTCTTGTCCCCACCCTCCCCAGACAGATGCAAACACCATCCTAAACTTTGTGTCTGTCATTCCTTTGCTTCTCTTTATAGTTTTACCCCTTGTGTAGGTATTGTTCAGTTTTGCATGTTTTCCTAACTTTGAGTAAGTGGAGTTACGCTGGACAGACTCTTCAGCTTATTTGCATTTTTTAAAAAGATTTTATTCATTTATTTGACACAGAGAGAGACAGCAAGAGAGGGAATATAAGCAGGGGGAGTGGGAGAGGGAGAAGCAGACTCCCTGCGGAGCAGGGAGCCCAATGCGGGGCTCGATCCCAGGACCCTGGCATCATGACCTGAGCCCAAGGCAGACGCTTAACGACTGAGCCACCCAGGTGCCAGCTTATTTGCATTTTAATGCAACATGATGTTTCTGAGATCCAGCCAGGAGTCATCTATTAATTTTCACTGCTGTATGGTATTCCATTGTATGCAAACACCACAAATTATTTATCCATTTTACTGCTAATGGAATCTGAGCTGTCTTCAGCTTCTTACTATTAAAACATTACTGCTATGAGGCTTCTTATGCGATCTTCGTGCTGCCCATTGCTAGACTTGTCTAGTGTGAACACCAGCAGGAGCGGAATTACTTAACCGGACTGTACACGAGTCTTGAGCTTACCTGGATAACGCCGAGTTGTTTTTGAACCTGGTTGTTCAGTTTGTACTCCTGATACCAGGGTTCACAGTGGCCCCTCGAGCTCATCAGACTTTTAAACTTTTGTCAAACTGGTAGGTGTAAAATGGTACTGCATTACGGTTTTAATTTGCATTTCCCTAATTAGTTGGGCATCTTTTCACATGTTCACAGGCCACTTATTTTTCATCTTCTGCGAAAGTACTGGTAAGCCCTTTGCCCATTTTTCTGCTCTGTTGTTTGTCTTTCTCTTATTGATGTGTAGGAGTTCTTTATACAGTCTGGATAGGAATCATTTATCAATTATGTGCATTGCCAATATGTTCTCCCAGCAGCATACGGTTCATCTTTTTCCTTTTTAAAAAAGTATCTTTCGGGGGCACCTGGGTGGCTCAATGGGTTAAGGGTCCAACTCTTGGTTTAGGCTCAGGTCCTGATCTCAGGGTGGTGGGAGATCCAAGCCCCGAAGTGGGCTCAGCTCAGCCTAGAGTCGGCTTGTCCCTTTCCCTTCCCCCATGTGCTCTCTCTCTCTTTCTCTCTCTCTCTCTCTCTCTCTCTCTCAGTCTCAAATAAATTAATAAATAAATAAAATATTTTTAAAAATAAATAAAATAGTATCTTTTGATGAACAGAACTTGTTCATCTTAATGTAGTTAAATATATCGATCATTTCCTCTCTGGTTGGTGCTTTTTCTGTCATATTTAAGAACTCCTTCCCTAGCCTGAGCTCCTAAGTACATTTTCCTGTATTACAAATACTTCATAGTTTTGATCATTATATTTAGATCTTTAGATCCACGGGACTTATTTTTAGGCACAGTGTGAATTAAGATTTCCGGTTTTTCCATATAGATCCTTGATTATCCTAGCACCATTTACTGAACAGTCTGTCCTTTCTCCATTGAAGTATGGTGCCATCTCCACCATATACGCAGGTTCCACGTACAGGTGTCCCCTGGGGCTCTCTCCTATTACCTACTCACTGGCCTGTGTACCTGTCTCGCCTCCAATATCACACTGTCTTTATTGCTATTACTTTATCATAAGCTTAATATTGTTTGTAATAAGTCTTAATACCTCCTTGCTTTAGTCCTCTTTAAAAGTATCAAAGCTTTTCACCTTAAACAAGTAGAAAAAGAAGAGTATAATAAACCCAAGAAGAAAAAAAAATTTAAAAGATCAGAAACCAATGAAATCGGAAACAGAAAGCAACAAAGAAAATCGGGAGACTGGCTTAGACACAAAACTGGACAAAAGAGAGTTGGGGTCTATTTATGCCTTGCATTGAAATGATTGATTTTAGTTTTTGATTCGTAAGTTAGGAAATTCATTTTTAGGATCTTAATGTAATGTTAGCCCTTGTACTGAATCATCATATCTGGTTACTGTATTTATAAACTACTTAGTAGTTCATATTATAGACTTGGGAGTGTTTCTTTTGTAGCCCATCAATTTCACACTTAAATAAAAAGCATATGTTTTGAATATGTTAAAAAAAAAAGAGTATCAGTGCTTCTCTTGGCCCTTTACTCTTCTGTGTACATTTAGGAAAATGCCACACACACACAAAAAAACTAGAGATTTTGATTGCAACTACATAGAATTCATTTATCAATGTCCAGAGAATCAATTTTATGATATTAAATCTTTCAATTGTATATACATGGTACTGTGTATCTATATATACATTCAGATCTTTAATGTTTTATAATTTTATAATTTTCCCCATAAAAGATCTTTCCCATTTTTTTAAGGTTTTTTTTCCTTGGGACCTGGTTATCTTAATGCTGTTAAAAGTGAGATCTTTTATTTGATTATATTTTTGTTTGGTTATTGCAGTTTATAGGAATATTATTAATTTTGTATCTTGAACTTGTAGCCAGCAGTTGTGTTGAGCCCTTGTGTTAGTCCTAATAGTCTGTGTTCATAATTCTCTTTGATTTTTCTCTACAGACATTTATTACTCACAACTGAGGACATTTTGATTTCTTTTGTGTTTTTTGTACCCCCAGTTTCTTTTCTTGTCCTATTACGTTGGCTAAGACATCCAATACACTGTTGAATGGAAACAGTAATATCAGCATATTTATCTAGTCACTGACTTAAGTGGGGCTGCTTTTAAAGCTCCATTAGTATGAAGCTGTGTAGGCTTTTGTGGGTACTATTTAGTAGTTAAGGAGGGTAGATTTTGGTCTCAGTTTATTAAAAGTTTTTAATCAGGAATGAATGTTGAAATTAAAGTCTTTGTTTTCCTTTTCTGTGAAGTTGCATCACATTAATAGATTTTTCCAAGGCTGAACTATCCTTGCATTCCTGAATTAGACTCTTCTTGGCCATCCTGTAGTACTTTCAGTATAGCACCTCTGAATTAGAGTTGCAAGGTTTTATATAGGATTTTTGCATTCATAAATCATATTGGTTGTATTAATTTGGTACTGCTGCATGCCACATTACTCCAAACTTTTAGGCATTTAAAATACATGCAGATTTCTTACTTCACAGCTTCTGCACATCAGCAGCTCAGGACCAGCTTATCTGGGTGTTCTGGCTTTTACGACATTGCAGTCTTTTGTGAAGTTGCAGTCAAGATGTCAGCTAGGGTTGCAGACATCCACCTGCTTCACTGGGGCTGCAGATTCCACTCCCACAGTCCTCAAATGCCTATTGGTGAAAAGCTTCAATTCTTCATCTCCTGGACCTATCCCTGTGTGTCCTCACGATGTGGCAGCTGGCTTCCCCCAGAGTCATCCAAGAGAACACAATAGAAGCCACAAGCGTTTTATTGACCTAATCCGGACATCACACATTGTAACTTCTACCATCCCCTATGTGTTAGAAGCAAACCACTAAAATCCAGCCCACACTTGATGAGGGCATTGTCAAAGGAAGGGTGTCAAAGAATCTGTAAACCTATTTTAAAACTACGATATTGGCCAGTTATTTTCTTTTCTTATCTTTTGATGTCTTATCATGCTATACTAAACTCATAGATGAACTGGGGGTTAGCTTTCCTTCCTCTTCTAGTGTCTACAATGATTTGTCTATGAGGGGCGTTCATTGTTGCCTGCAAAATCTAGTCCTCATGTTTTAATTCAAAAAGACATTGACTACAGGGGAGGGAGGCTACTGATTTGCTCTATTTAATGCTATACATGTATTCAGGGTACAAGTTTGTTAAGATATCAAAATCTGGGAAACATATTCAAGATACGGAAAACTTTGCTCTCGTTCTCTTAAACCTCTCTTAAACATCTTGATCCACTCAGCATTGGCCTAAAGTGCTGCAAAATACTTTCATTCAGGCAAAACATAAAATAGAGGAGTGACCTCATTTTTTTAAAAAAAGGATTTCACCATGAAAAGTTGGAGAAATTAAAAGCTTAAAAAGTTTAAGTTGTAAGCACTTAGTTAATAAAAAATAATCTAGTGGTAGACTCCCACTTATTCTGGTAAATTTAAGATAGTGGTTTGCAAACTTTTTGGTTCTTAGGACCCTTTTACCCACTCAACATAATTGAGGACTCCATAGATGTTTTTTGTAAATATTATATTTATCAGTATCTACTGTGTTAGAACTTAAAACTGAGAGTTTTAAAAAACTAGTGTGGTGCGCCTGGGTGGCTCATTGGGTTAAGCCTCTGCCTTCAGCTCAGGTCATGATCTCAGGGTCCTGGATCGAGCCCCACATTGGGCTCTCTGCTCTGCAGGGAACCTGCTTTCCCCTTTCTCTACCTACTTCTCTGCCTACTTACGATCTCTCTCTCTCTGTCAAATAAATTAATAAAATCTTTAAAAAAAAACCCAGTGTGTACTATTTCATTTAGACATAGCATGGTAAGCCCATTTTACATTAACACAGATAAAATTTTCATGAAAAATAATTATATTTTCCAAAATAAAACAAAATTTATCAAGCAGGGGATTGTTGCTCTACACTTGGCAGATCTGTTTATAATCCTGGTTTAAGAAAAGACAGCTAAATTGTCATGGCTCTTTCTGCATTCAAGGGCTTGCCATATGTTGTTTGGGTGGCTATAGATGCCGAAGACCTGGCCTCAGTCGGGGAAGGCGGACTGTTTTCACATGTGTTCTATTAACGGAGTGCATTCTTGTTAGCACACCAAAACTCCGCAAGCGGTCCTCTCTTAAAGGTTAGTTGCTGTGTGAATCTCGTCAAATATCAATGAACTTTTCCTGTTCTGTACACTGTGAGAGAATGAGAGGGAAAGACCAAATGACATTTAGCATGGTGAGAACAGGCTTGGCCTCAGGAGCTCGGGAAAGTCCTGTGAAACTGCAGACCGAGGTAGTCGAATAGTGTCTGATGCTGAGACTCCCGGCACCAGAGGATGAGAGACTGGACAGGGACTCCTGGGTCCTCACCGTAAAGAGGAAACTGAGTCTAGGGATTTTGCAGAGCAGAGGTCCCCGAGTCCCTGCTCTTGCCACTACTTGGTGAAAAAAAGAGGAGGGAGATCAAGAAAGAGGAAGAGTCGCCAGGCAGTGTTCTAAGGCGGTGTTCTAAGGTAGGAGACCATGACCCACTCCACTTTTGATGGTTGGGTGAGCTAATGAATCAATCGAAGGATCTTTTAGGTCCTTCCTGGCCCCAGAAGTCCCTCGTTTATGCTCGCATTTGGCCATGCTCTTAGTTGGACAGTCCCATCATCAAGAGACTTGCGAAAAAGGTCATCAAATTCAAATCAATAAAACTACTTCTTATCATTTTTTTCTTTTTTTCAAGATTTATTTATTTATTTGAGAGAGAGAGAGAGAGAGCATGAGCAGGGGGAGACAAGAGAGAGAGGGAGAAAGAGAATCTGAAGCAGACTCCCTGCTGAGTGAGGAGCCCAACATGGGGCTTGACCTCACGACTCTTGAGATCATGACCTGAGCCGAAATCAAGAATTAGACACTTAACTGACTGAGTCACCCAGGCGCCCCTGGACTTCTCATTTTTTTAAGAGGAGGGACGGAAGAATTCAATACTTGACCATAATAATAATAGCATTTATTAAGCACTTACCATGTGCTCATTCATTCATTAACCCATTATTTCTCTCCTTCCTCCATCTTCCCTCCCTCCCTTCTCAGTTGCTCTCCTCCTCTCTCTGTCTCTCTCTCCCTCACTCTCTTTCTTCCAATACTCACCAAGCACTATTATGTGCCAAGCACGTTACCATGTACACAACAGTAACCAAAACAGACACAGTCTAAACACTTCATGTCCATTATTCACTTAGTAACCCAACAACAGCTGGGGTAGCCACGGTCATAACCGCCATTTTAGTGATGACGTCACCGAGGTGGGAAAGGTACTTACCAAGCGCACAGAGCTAGAGAAGGAATCCAGGTCTCACTCGGAGCTGTTCCCCCATAACCACAATAGTGTATTGCCTCCAAAATGGCAGAGGGTCGCTGGTAGCTTCTCTGAATTTACGCTTCCTTGGAGTCCAGGGTGGAAAACCCAGTCATCATAGCCCTACCCCTTCTGACTCTCTCATCTCCTTTCACTGAACATCTAAGCCAACACTGGGAATCTTGTATCCCAGAGCAGGGACGTGGCTTCATCAACTTGACTGGAATGGCAGTTAAGAGCTGGTTGCGTACCAGGATGGGTCACTCCATGGTGGGGGTTGGGGGAGAGTTGGTCATGAGGACAATAGCAGCCAAGGTGGGGGAAGTGCCAATTACAGTTCTGATCCTCTCTAAGAGATTCTGAGGTAAGAGGTGGAAATCTAAGGAAATGACTTCCTCTTATTTTGAAATTTGAGGGTAAAATACTGGTCTTCCAGGGGCCCTCGCTGAAGAAAGTCAGATTTATGTCACTGAATTCCCTTCCCCATGTGTGTCTACAAGGGGGAGGAGAAGAAAGGGGAGCACTGGAGAAAGTGGGGTGGAGGAGAAGAAGGAGGGAAGGGGGAAAGGAGGAGGGAGGGGGAAAGACTACTTTTCTGGAGGAAGAGCCTGTTGGGCCTGCCCCCAGGTCACCAGCTATCTGCTCGGAAGCCAGACACACAAAGGGGTTCTGCTGGAGAGGCTCAATGAGCCCAGCGCTTTGTGGCTATCTGCTGTCCAACTTACACATCTCTGCTGCCCAACCACCCTGCAACCTTCAGTCCCACTCAAACTCCCATGGGGTCATTTCAACTCTAGAACAATTTTTCCCGAAAGCCCCTCATCACGGTAAAAGCCCTGAACTTAAGAGTCAGATGGTCTCAGTTTGAACTGAGCCTTTGTTACTTCAGGATCTAGAATCTGGGACTTGCTACTTACTCTTTCTGGACCTCAGTTCTCCTCATCTGTAACATGGGTACAAAAATACCTTCTGGGCTTGCTTCACAGGATACTTACAAGGATGTCAATAAGTGTTCCATCTAAAAGCACTTTGTTATTATCAACTGAAGTAATAATCATGTTTCTAGATAATATAGTCTAAGAATGATAAATGACCTAATTTATGCATTCCCCTGTGCCTGACAATTCAACAAGCTGGAGACTTTTTCAGCAGTATCCAAATGCCAGTAGCCTCTGGTGCCCACTCACCTCCTTGGGCACGCATAGATTTCTCCAAGTTGATTTCCTATCCAACTGGGAGGAACACACTTATTTCTTTAAACACACAGGCAGTGGGAATTTATCATAAGATAAATTTTTTTTTTAATAATCAGATAGTTTGGAAAATGTTAAAAGATCTCATCATCTCACTGTCTGAATATAACCACTATTGTGACTAGAAGATTATATCGAAACAGGGACACGTACCCAGGCTTTGGAGTCAGACAGACTTGGGTTCTACCACTTAGCAGCTGCAAGATCTTGGGGGCACCTTACTGAGGGCTCTCAGTCCCTGAGTTACCTCTGCCCTGAGATAAGAATAGAGATGTTCCTTCTGGTGGGGGAGGGGAGCTGCTGAGAGGAGTAAGTTAGGGGAACAGGGGTGTAGGGCCTTGCCCACAGCCAGTGCTCAGGAAATGCTAGCTGGTGTTATTATTCTAGTGACTATCCCAACGACTTTAAAAAATGCACACATAGTATATGCAAACATACATATGGTTTCAAAAATAAGAGTCATGAGTTTTTATAACCTGCTTTTGTTAACAACACATCAAAAATGTTTTTTCACATGAGAAAAATACACATCTTTTCTGTGTCATCTATTTTTTTTAAGATTTTATTTATTTATTTGAAAGAGAGCATGAGAGAGAGAGAGAGCATGAGCAGTGGGAGAGAGTCAAAGGGAGAGGGAGAAGCAAGCTCCCTGCTGAGCAAGGAGCCCGACGTGGGGCTTGATCCCAAGACCCTGGGATCATGACCTGAGCCAAAGGCAGTCGCTTAACCAACTGAACCACCCAGGTGCCCATCTGTGTCACTTTTTAATGCCTGCAGGGTAAGGCGTCCTTCGGATGTTTGTGACCTCATTTAACCGGCCCCCTATTGCTAAACACTTAAGATTCTCGCCCCCCCATTTTTTTGCCAATTTAAACAGTGTTACAATTAATATCTTTGCACTCTTGCATGTGATGATTTCTTTAGGATCCTTCCCAGATATTTTTCTAGACTGGCTAGAATCAAAGGTTGTGAGCATTTTTGTGGCTTTGATAGGCTGTATCAATTTTCCTCCCCCCAAAAATGTTTTCTGCCCCAGCTAGACATGCGCGTTTGTTTGTTTTAACTGTTTGAAAAATGGATCATCACAAATGGTGATGCAGGATCATCACCCCACAGTACTAACCCAGCTGCATGCCGGTCTCCATCTTGCTTGGGGGCCTGACACGGACAGCCAGACCCACACGATCACACTAGTGTGCCTCCATCCAGGGCCAGCGCTTGCCTGGTGACACGCTTTCAAGAACTGTCCTTAGCCGGGGAGTCGTCTTAATCCCCACTGCGACCTCAGATCTCACAGTTTATACTGTATTTTCTTTGTGCGTAGGGCTGGTTAAAGACCACCTGTTTCGGCCGCTCCATATGCTGCCTTAGCAGAGATTTATTTACCTAATTATCCCAACCCTTCGAGGATCCATAAAACAAACACGCCATTTACACCAAATACGCACCTCTGTAAAAAACCTCCAAACCAGCGGGAGGTTTCCGTCTTACAATAATTGTGGTAATCATGTACATTTGTAGAACAATTTGCAGTTTGCAAGCATAATGACCTACACTATGATGTGTAATACTCAAAATGATCCTGGGACTTTTATTATCATTAGAAGTTCTTATCATTTCTGTTTTACAGAGGGAGAGACTGCAACTCAGAAAATCATTCTGAGTTGCCCACAGTCCTACAGCTAATTAGTGGCTGAGGCTGGAATCTGTTTTTCTGGCTAAATCCTAGACGCTCGCGCCACACCACTTCTCCTGCTTTGTGAACATGAATCCATCATATTGTTGAGGGTTAAGGGATCACTGGCATTCTCCTACAGGGTATCCGATGGATGGGGGTGGGTGGTGTGTGGTGGGGGGTTGGTTAGAGGTGAGGAGGAAGGACAAGAGAGAGACAGAGAGAGGGAGAGGGAGAGGGAGAGAGAGAATTTCACTTTGGGTTTCCTAAAATTCTAGCTTAACCTCTGATCAAATGATAATGATATTTCAAGCTGAATATTCTGGGGTCCCTGGGTGGCTCAGTTGGCTAAGCGTCCGGACTCCTGATTTCCACTCAGGTTCTGGAATCAAGGCCCAGACTGTGCTGGGGGAGGGGAGCTGGAGACTCTCCCTCTCCCTCTATGCCTCCCCCCACCCATGTCCTCTCTCCGTCTCTCTCTTTCAAATATATATATATTTTTTTTAAGCTGACTATTCTGTCTCAGGATCATTCTGCAACCTGGAGGGCATTTAGACTCCTAAAATCTTCAGTTTATGCCTTCAGGTGTGGCACTGATGGTCTGATTATTTATAGTCTGGCATTTCCTACACTAGGCAGTGTTTGCGGAGGAAGTCAGCCGCCCTGCCAAATGCTGAATGTTCAGGATTCAGCTGAATAATGAGGGAATCTAACGTTTCACGGTAGAAGGTATAAAGGCGGAGGCTCTGATTGGTTCTCCTTGGCAAGGTAAATCTCACGCCCAGGTTAGACTCACCTCCCCCTTGCCTGCGGTCAGGGATCCGGCCTGCCTCGAAAGGAGCTGGGTTTCCACAGGGAAGCCATCTGCGGCTCCTCCACAGAGACGGCCCGAAGCCAGATCAGAGTCTCTAATGGCCCGCACACCCGCTGTCTACGGCCCCGGCTGCGGTCTTTCATTTCACACCAGCTCATGGAACTCAAAGTGCAAAGAGACCTTACAGGTCATCTAGTGTCCGATCCCTTCTTGTGACATCCCCGACGGCGTGGGGCCGCCTCCCCTTGACCTTCCAGAACATTGTGTCCCAGAGGCTCAGAAGGTCGCACACAGGGACTCTCCGGCTTTGGTCCCGGTTCTGCCCACCCCCACCTCCCTCCCAGTTTAGTCCCCACGTGGCTCAGACTGCCTCCCTCCCGCGCCCCAAGCCCAGGTCCTGCCCAGGGTGGGGATAACCACAGTATCCACCTCATGGTGCTTCTCTAAGGACCAAGCGAGATTGCGTATGGCCAATGCTCCCCACGGCGCCTGCGCATAGTAGATGCTCAATAAACGCAACCATGATTTTTGCGACTTGGTTTTCTCCAAGTCGACTTTTAGTCCGTCCACGCCTCTCAGGGTCTTTCATTTGGACATCCTGACGAAACACTGAAGAGAGCAGTCGTGATCTCTGTCTGTCTGAATACCTGTAATGCTCCACCTGCCCCAGATTTCAGTGAATGTGCTTGCTAGGTCTGCAAACGGGAACCCGTAAGGTTAACTAGTCCACACCTGAGGACTGTTTGCCTCCCTGGGCTGATCTTGCTCCAGTAAGAAGCCTACTTTGGGTAGAGATGTCCAACTAGTTAGGTTGTCCAAGTCACTTAACTGTTCTCATCCACCCCGGACGTCTTCAAAGACATTAGCAGAGACTTTGCCAATATAAACCATATCCAACATAGAAAATCAAAATTTTATATTAAAAAATAAATATATGGAGAGCTCTCGTGTTTTCTTTCCTTGCTGAAATGGCTGGCCTTGCTGCCAGGAGTCACGGTCCCTATAGTATTCTCCTTTTGCGGAATGCTGGGCACATTTGTTGGTAATGAAATCCCTTTGTTTATGATATAACCACCATGTGGCATTTAAGAAATACTTTATTTTATTATTGTTATGTGTGTACATGTTTGTCTCCTTTATTAAAAGGAGAGCTCTTTGGGGACAGAGACTGCGGTATAACCATCACTAGATGTCATCCAAGCACAGGGCTTTAAACATAATCGATGCTCAGTGATCACCTGTCAAGTGGACCATGAATCTGTGCGTGCATGAGAAAAATGAATGAATGAATGAATGATTTCTCCCAATGAATTATTGTTGATTATTATAAAGTAAATGAGTTAATTTAGGCAGGGCTCGTTCCTGGTGAACCCGTACTAGCTGCCAGAGACCGTGATTTTCCCCTAACTGGTCATATACCATCTGTTTAATAATCCATTCTAATTTTCTTTTCAGGAATTTGGCCTTGTGAAATCGGCTTTCTTGAAAAGCGAGACATCTACCTGCTTCCAGTCTCCTCTGTAGTTCTTCAGGACTTTTCCAATATGCCCAAGAGCGTCTCTGTGGCCACATGTCTGAATACTGGGCACCGGGAGGGACCTGCTCCAGACAGGGAGACCTGAATCCATTCAACACCTGTGTGCTAACGTAACGGCTGGTCTGAAACAAGGTGGGGCGGTTCAGTTGAGCAGACTCTGCAAAGTCTCCATACTTTTCAGATTGTTCACTGTCATCAATAAAAATATTTTCGAGCATAAACATACAGAAATTTATTTATCTATAAGTTACATATATGAGTAATACTGCAACAACATAGTATATACATTATAAAACACACAATAAAATAGAAAATTTTAAAAAGATGAGATATTTTCTGTGCACCTTCTTGCACAGCGCTGGGGTGCATGGACCCCTCTTTGGAGACCACAGGACCAAGGTAATGAACCGACTCCCCCGTAGGGCACCGCCCTCTGGAGCCACCACAGGCTTGTATCCTTAGCTCTCCAAGCACCCCCACATGTGTGCCACTGGTCACGTATTGACTGGGAGCACAGAGGAATAGCACGGGCAGGACAGGGCCGTCTGGAAGTGACCCCCTTTCTGACGCAGGCTGGGATTGGGGATCCCCCTCCCATGGGTACCCAATCCTGGGCAAGCTGCTGAGTACCACGGAGCCTCCATTGCTCATATCATAGAGGAAAGCTACTACCTACATTTCGGGCTGTTACGAGGATTGTGAGGTCTATGCAGAATGAGTGGAAGGAAGGTGGCCACAGAATCGGTGTCCATCCAACATCTGTCTCCTCTCCTATAGGGTCCATGTTCTTTTACTTAGAAGATAGTGCCTGCAAGAAATAACGTCACTTGGAGCTCATCAAGAGCCTCCATAGCGATGTATGGAAATATTTTTCTTCTAGCCAGTAATTGAAGATATAATTACTTAGAAACGCTGGAAGGGACAATCTAGGGAGAGAGAATGGTTGGTGTAGATAAGAAAGGGAGTGGGTGTTCCTGAGCAGCGTGAGGAAAAAAGCGCCCAACTTCAGGAGGAAACAGACATATTAACTCAACTTTTCCGCCCTCCACTTTTTTCTCCAGTGAAGTGATCTTTATATGAGAGATATTTTTTAAATGTAGCTTTATTTAAATTTAAAATGTATCATGCAATATTTAAGACACACAGAGAGGGACAAAGAAAATGCAACACACAGCTGTGTTTCTAACACTCAGCTCAAGAAATAAAATATTGAAAACAATATTTTGTTTTTCAATGCCCCTCCCTGCCAACCCAATTATATTAATTTGGTATTTATCACTCTACACCGTTCTATACACCTTTAAACATACATATGTATATCTGTATCCCTAAGCAGAACAGAGTACCATTCTGAGTATTTTCAAACTTAAAAACTACGTCTTGGGGAGCCTGGGTGGCTCAGTGGGTTAAGCCTCTGCCTTTGGCTTAGGTCATGATCTCAGGGTCCTGGGATCGAACCCCACTTCAGGCTCTCTGCTCAGCGGGGAGCCTGCTTCTCCTTCTCCCTCCCCTTTGCCCCTACCCACTCATTTGTACTCTCTCTCTCTCTCAAATAAATAAAATCTTTAAGAAAAACCAAACCATGTCTTATTATTACATTATTAGTATCACTTTGGTTCATTAACTTAGCCATGCAACAAATATTAATGACATGTCTACTATACTTTTTGTGTCATGATTAATTGTAATAGAAAAGAAAATCCCTTCTCTTCCCAGTCCTAGAAAGATGCCAGCACAAACTACATGAAAAATGATTTTTCACAAAGTCATTTTCAGGCTTGCAAATTCTTACTGCTTTCATTTCACTATTTCCACAGAAAACTCACCAATCTGTTAGCAGGCAGAGAGAGCGATGACGGATACTGTGATTCTAGAAGTGGGCATAAAGACATGTCAGGAATGCCTGAGTTCTCCCTCAGAGAAAGCGGGCGGAATGTCTTGGGAAGGCGGGAAATGCACCATCACCTTCACCGATCTTATTTTCTAGACCACAGTGTTCAGCATAGAGCTCTTGAATCCCATCCAAAGGAGTTCAGTTCTAGAGGCATCTGTGGAGGAGTTTATGCTAAAGAGACTGCTAGCCTTCCCGGTTCTATCCACACACAGCTGCTGGGGTGTGGAAGGCTGGCTCCAGAATGTTCCATCTGGCTCTGGGGCCTGCGTTCTCTTCACAGGCTGTGTGTCTTCTCAAGGCTGAGGGCTTTGTGGGCCTCCCTTCCTGCCTCCCCCTGGTTACAGTGGGTGCAGCACGAAAGTGAGGCCAGTTTCACAAATTACCAGCAGAGTAACCCAATGTGACAGCTCAGCCCTTCCAGGTTTCTGTCACACAGGCTTCTGGCTGAAAAGATTTTCCAGGTCGTGGTGTTCTTGTCCTTTGAATTAGGTAAACAGAAATACTTCCACGAATCTGACTCACCAATACTCTACTCATCTTTCATGGCGAGGGTTGGTAAGTTGCAAAAACTCGTCCAGCCTCTGCTCCCCGCCCCCACACCCCCAGACCAGTCTCGGGGTCACACTTTCACTTTGATCACACTCACGCCAAGGACGCTCTTCGATCGCATGCCTACGTTCTGGGTGGGAGAAGCGCCCTTCAGCTCCCACTGTACACAAGTCAGAGTGGTTTTTACCAGTGAAAATGCAGTGTTCCTTCGGTCTCTGGATGGGTGCAATCTTGGCAGAGTGAATGTGTCCCAGTCACGTGAGCAGTGGTGTTAGCATTGATCCTGCCCTAAGCAACACATGGCCAAGGTTCCTCTTTCCTACCTAGAAATAGCCATGCATGCTCAAGAGAGCCCCCTTTTGACACAGCCCCCCATGCTCAGGGTCCTGCCTGACCTGAGTGGCTGCCTCTGAGACCCGGGTCCTACTGGCTGAGGTGGGCTTCAGAGAACAGCCCCACCTCTACAGGTGGAGATCTGGGACAGGGTCACGGATCTCACTTCGGCCTCACTCCCCATCCTCCCCGCTAGTGAATAAACACAGGAGATCGCCCACGGGTTCCCCAAAGTCCCCCTCCAAAGAGGACTGACAACTTGGGAACTCTCACCACGTGCTAAAGGAGGGCCTTCAATCCTAGAGATAAGAAAGGCCATTGCAGGACCTCTCAGGGCTCCCAAGATGTCCCAGGTTAGATTCTTTGTCCTCCTTTTCCTTCCTGTGTGTTGCCCAGGACAGGTTTCTCTGGCCCACCTCACTGTCTGTGACCCTGCTGGTGCCCAGGATCTCATTCCCTTGGGTCTGAATCACTCACTCTTGTAAGCGCCTCAGAGCCAGACCCTCCCTCCCCAGATCCCACTGGACGGGGTTTAACTGCAGAACCCACTGGGCTCACCAGCCCACTCCTCCTGCCACCTGGAGCTGTCTTTCCAGGCCTCCAAGTCGACCCCTCGCTGGTCTGCATGTCTCCCCAGGGACACCTTCCCCAGGCTGGCTGCGATCTCAGAGTTCTACCAGCACCTGAGCACATCTCTTTCTTAATAAGGAACAATGGCCTTTTTTGGGGGGCGGGGTCCAGTTATATTAATAAATCGTTTCAGTGGAAACAGAAGAGACCAAGTGAAAAAAAGAAACCGAAAATTACCCATAAATCCTCTTCCCTGTGATAAACATTCTTTATATTTGGTACATTTGCTTAAAGTCCTTTTTCTTCGCATATGAATAAAACATATTTTTCCCAAATTGGACGTACACCATGTATAATAGTTTGTATCCCATCATTTTTCTCAAGCCTTGCTGTAGCAATAAACACATCACTTTTCATTCTTGTCTCTGGATCCCAGGCATGCTGTTCTTCTCAATTCCCTGTCCTGCAAAGCCTTGCCTAATCATCGCGGTCTGTACTAATTTCATTCCTGTCAGTATGTTCAGCCTTTGTCATACAGATTGCATAATTCCGCGCTTGATATATCGTCCTGTCTTTTCTAATAACCTGGAGGATTGGTCTTATTAGGTTCCTGCAATTAATGGAGACCCCTAAAGTCAGCAACCATACCTGACACAGTATTTGCTGATTTTCAGGTCACTTTCTGTTTTGCAGATTCCACAAAGCCCGCCCCCCTGCCCTCCAACAACCTTTGGTGTTCCTGGGCAAAAGTGGAAATTCTCAGATAAAACGGCCAGAAGGAATGAAGACCTAACTCGGTGAAAACACTTTTGTCAAGTTTATCCTAGAAAAGCATGAGGCTCACATCTTGTGTTTTCCTAACTCAGCCCTGCCCTTGGCTGGTGTCGACGTAGCATGGTTCCCTCAAGAGCATAGATGACAGGCTAGAACCCTCCCGGACCCAGGGCTGGAGCTGTGTGGACGCTCCTTCCCCCTGAAGCTGAATGACTGGACATCAAAGCAAAGAAGGAATAAGAGGCGATCTCTCCTCACCCTCCTCATAATTTAAAAATAAATAAAATTAAAAAGGGCTCTAGAAGAACATTCAGGTTAAAAAGCATTACCAGTTAATGACAGTTATGGTCTAACATGAAAGTAGCATTTTTCTGACCCATTCTACGGAGGTAATTCCCTCTGCTCCCAAACATAAATCCTCACACACACACACGCACATACACTCACACATACACACACGCGCACACACACTCACACATACACCCTGCTAGAGCAAGAGAGAGTAACCTCGTGTTATTAATACCAGAGTGAGGTCATGCACGAGTCCAGCTCAGTCCCCAGGCCACAGAAACTAGTAAGGACGCTTCCTCTCTGGCTTGTTAGGGGCATTTTAATTCCAGACCCTCAGGATCCATTCGGGGTGACCAGTCCTCCATCGCCTCACATAGGACACGTCCCCACAGAGGAAAGGCTGTGTGCTGGAGGAGAAAGAGGGCAAAGCAAGTCTGGGTGCTGCTCCCTCTTCCTTCCAACTTCCCCCCATCCTTCCCTCTGCTCCCCAGTGCTGACCCTGCACTTGCTTAGCTGTGTGACTCTGACAAATCACTTTCCCTCTCTGGGCCGCTTTCCCCCATTTGCAGGTGCACTGCAGCCTCCTTCCAGGTCCTGACCCAACATTCTCTGAAATACCTTCTTCACCTTCACCAACTCCATATTCCAAATCTGAAAGTGCCGGTCTAGGGTGTGTGATGGGTGAGGGGAGGAGGGTTGCCAGTGCCTCCGGTGTGGCCCTTAGCCTCTATCTTCTGCCTGACTCCCCTAGATAGTGGTCCAGGGACACCTCGGGTGTCACCTCCTCCATGAGGCCTTCTTGCCTTGCAATTCTCATCATTATCATCACCACCGCCAGATGGAGTGAGTCTTGTCCTCCTCTGTGCCCCAAGTACGTTTTGTTTCTTCCTCTGGGGTCAGTCTGATACAGAGGGCTCTTATGTCCTTGAAACAGTAGCACAGCCATGCCCTTGGGTGCCACCGTTAATTGGATTATTCCAGCTCACACTGCAGCAACAGGCCCCAGGAGAGGGCATTTGCAACAAAAATAGGCATTGTTCCTCCCGCAAGCGTCACAGTCCTTAGCCTTTGCCAGCGGAGTTCCTTTTCATTTCCCTAAAGATGTTCCACAGAAGGTTTGAGAAGACAATGCATAGGAGAGTGTTAGTGGACAGGATAAAAGGGATGAGGGGAGGGAAGGTGCTGGCAGGCTGCTAATCCCCCAGGAAACCCCGAAGTCAGCGAAGTCAGCGGGGCAAGGACAGGTTCCCACAGAAGCTCCTCTTGTTGGCCACCTGCCGAGACCCAGGGGCCACTCCCTCCCTTCTCTGGTCCAAAGCAGAGCTCCCCCACCCACCCCATGCTGCCTGTCCTCCCCAGAATGCCCCCTGGCAACCGCTGGGCCATCTGAGTCCCGATGACCTCAAACCTGGGGCGCCTCACTGTTTGAAATAAAATAGAATGAATCTTATTTTGACCCAACTTTAGAACAGCTGGTGAGGTGTCTCGGTGGGGAGGGCCTCCTGTTCACTGCACGGCCCGCCACTGTCCTACTGAGGCCACTTCCCCAACCCCCTCCGCCTTCAACGGGGACCACTGTTGTCACAGAACCAGCATTTGGGGAAACACCTTCCTAGATCTGCGAGTCAGTTTTCAGAAGCTTCCTCCCCAAGGCTTCGACAGGAAACCTCAACTGTGGCATTTCCTAGAAAAAACAATCTGAGGTTTCTTCTTGTGGCTTCGTGATCTTCGTGATTAGCTAATGTTTCTTCTTGTGGCTTTGTGATCTTAGCAGATCTTCTGCAGATGGAGCCATCACTACCCCCATTTGGCAGATGGAGAAACTGAGGCCCAGAGAGGCTAAGAGCTTCTTGCTCAAGGCTTCGCTGCAGTGACCGGACCTGGGCTGGAACCTAGGCAATCTGACTCTGGAGTCCTAATCCTCATCATGAGGATCTACTTTCTTCTCGTCTAAACTTTTCTATAAGATCTGGCATGTTCCCTAGGACAGAGTAAATACTCTTCCAAAATTCAGATTTTCTTTTAGATTCTCCATTTGAAGTGCACCAAGGACCTCATTGTTTAAAAGACTCTCATCTCCTGGGGCACCTGGGTAGCACAGTCCGTTAAACCTCGGATGCCTTGTTCCAGCTTAGGTCAGGATCTTGTGGTCATGATCTCAGGGTCTCGATCTCAGGGTCATGATCTCAGGGGGTCATGGGATCAAGCCCAGCATTGGGCTCCATGCTGAGCCTGGAGTGTGCTTGAGATTCTTTCTCCCCTCGCCCTCTGCCACTCCCCCTGCATGCTCTCTCTCTCTCTAAAAGAAATAAAACAGGGGCACCTGGGTGGCTCAGTTGGTTAAGTGTCTGCCTTTGGCTCAGGTCAGGTGCTGGGATCGAGCCCCACATCGGGCTCCCTGCTCAGTGGAGAACCTGCTTCTCCCTCTCCCTCTGCTGCTCCCCCTGCTTTTGCTTTCTCTCTCTCTCTCCATCTGTCAAATAAATAAATAAATAAAATCTTTAGAAATAAATAAATAAATAAGTCTTTAAAAAAATAATAAAAGACTCTCATCCCATAACTGGTCTTTTACAAGAAAAATCTGATGTGGAAAGTTATTTCATTTTTATAAGTGAGGTTTCCCTATCCTTGCCTAGAGAGTTCCCAGACAGTATCAATGAAAGAATCTAGTGCATTTTGCCTGGCACACAGTGAGCCCTAAATGATTATTTGTTGAGTCTATTTGGGGCCTGAACCAATCCAACTGAAAACATCCACTCAGCCATTGCTTGACTCATCTGCAGCCATTTGCCTGTCAAGCTGGGACCGCCCAATATATGCCCCCAGGCTAGACGTCTAGACCCAAGAAAAAGACCCTTCTCCTTTTCTTCAAAATACACACACTTTTAGAAATTACGTGGGTCTGGGGTCATCTGTTCCTGATGAGGCTTATTAAAATAAGAAACTATTTTAAAGCTAAATCATCAATCAAAAATATTCTCCACTCTGGTATGGCTGCTTTCCACAGATCATAAAATCCCATCAACTTGCTCCAAAGAAAAAGTGACCTATATAACAATGACCGCATGAAGAACAATTAATCCTCCATTGAAATGATTAAAAGCTGGAATTGTGGTCAAGCCAAGATTCCCAGGGAGTAGCAGGACCTGATGATGTTTTGATTGGAAACGTGGAGCAGATAAAGGAAGGGCTATCTGAGACCAGAACCTTCAGGGATAGGACTCAAATCCCAAATGGCAGGTACCTGGGGGATGATATGGTCAGAACCGAACAAGACAAAGCAAACAGTATGTGGTGCCCAAGGAGGAACGCAGGAAACCGGTTGTGTGTCAGTTCTGGTTGAGAAGTTCTCCAAAGAACAATTTTGTAGATGAATCATACAAGAATAAGGCTGTCAAGGACTCCACCATGCCAAACCAAGGCAAGGGCTGTGTCTAAAGTCCTCTCATAACTTGTGAAGAGCAGTTCATCTCATCCAATGGCTGTGGGTACAGAGCCACTTGGTTCCTCACCAAATGGATTAATCCTTTTGGTCACCTTCTTTATCAGTGGAGGTAGATGTCTGCTCAGTGGTGATGCCTAATGTGTCCCCAAAAGGGCCTCCAAGGAAAATAAAGCTGCACCAAATGATGGTGAAGGAAACCGTAAGATACAAAAGAGCTAGGAGACCTGGCTTGGACCCCGACATTGACTCTCCGTGAAACACTGGATGAGTCCTGGACTCTGGACGATCTGCTCTGATCTCCACTTTCACTTTGCCATCTGTTAAAAAAAAAACAACAAGCAGCTCTCATCTGGAAAGCATGGGAGGCTGTGGGTACCCATCAGTTCCCCTGACAATAATTAAGCCTAGAGGGTTTCTCATAACATGTCACAGAAACTTAGCGCATGACTCAGGAATCCCACTGGTGGGTGGGCACCCAAAATAAATGAAAATCTATGTTCACACAAAAACCTGTACACCAGTGTTACAGGAGCTTTATTTATAATTGCCCCAAACTGGAAGCGACTCAGATATCCTTGGGTAAGGAAATAAACATGGACGCATCCGTACAGTGGATCCCCACTCAGGAATGAACCACTGATACAACATGAGTGGATTTCCAGTGCATTACGCTAAGCAGAAGAAGCCAGAAGCCAAGGCTACGTACTGCATGATCCCATTAAATGACATTATGGAAAAAGCAAAATTAGAGGGTGGAGAACAGAATTGTGGTTGCTGGGGAGGGGGTGAGGATGAACTTGACTACCAAGGGACAGCACAAGAAAATTGGGTGGGCGGGTGCTAGCACTGTTTTGTGATCTAGATTGCAGCCGTACACGATCTACACATTTGTCACAACTCAGGACTGAACCAAAAGAAAAGCGAACTTGACCATGATGAAATATAAAAAAGAAATATTAAAAATGATTGCAAAGCTCAGATCCTCCAAGACTGAATGGAGAGGAAGACTCCCCAAGCAAGAGAGACAGAGACAGATAAAGACAAGTGTCCCCAAAGTCAACGCCAGTTCCCCAGAAGCCACCTACCCACTGCCACTTCCCAGTGGCCTCACGGGACATTGCTGCCCAGACAACAACAATGCCCTTGCTTCAGTGCTCTCAGCCCATCCTAGCCAGGCCAGAGCATGGCGCGTGACTTGACTAAACGCTCAGGGCCAACAAAGGGGAAATAAGCCCAGAGAGTAATGCCCCATTGATTGGCGACCTACCTAGCTCCTGCTCCCCGTCAATGAACCAGAGGCCACTTCTATGACCAAGCTGGCCAAAGACCTGTAGACCCAAGAAAGCAAAACCAAGAGCAGCAACCTTGATACAAAGGCGCAGTTTCCCAGCCCCTTCTCCTGGATGAGAACCCACTTCTTCTTGATTGATTTACAGTGGAGGAATGCCCACCTCCTTTAAGGGAGGTTTCTCCAGCAGGGTTGCCAGAGAAAATTACAGGATGCCCAATAAAGTTGAATTTCGGATAAACGACGAAGAACGTTTTACTATAAGCATGTCCCGTGCAATATCTGCATGTATTTTTATATGCTAATTCTGACAACCCTGTCCTCTGTAACCAGTCCACCTCTAGGTCTTCCCCAGTGAAGACTTACCCCACCCACTTCCCCTGAGTGATTCACGGTGTTTTTTTCGTTTTTTTTTAAAAACAGGGAGGGGCACAGGGAGAGAGAATCTTAAGTAGCGCGGAGCCTGATGCCGGGCTCGATCTCACCACCCTGAAATCATGGCCTGAGCCGAAATCAAGAGTCAGACGCTTCACCCACTCAGCCCTCAAGTGCCCGAGTCACAGTGGTCTTTACGCTTTCCAAAGCGCTGTGATTACAGCAGGCATCTGGGGAAGGTGCCCCCCATGGACCCCCACAACATACAAAAGCGGATGGTGCTTCCTTTCTGGGGCTTTTTATTTTGCCATTGACAAAGGGACAATCTATCCAGAATTTACATGAAAAGCTCCAGCAGCTGCTCAGCAGCTGCTCTCCATCTGTGAGGCTGACGAAGCAAGGTTAACTGGAGCCAGGGCTTCGGGTTAAATCGGACGGCAGGAAGGGGACTGGGAGAAGAAACCTGGCCCAAGGTGGGAGGATCCGCTCTGTGACAGCCCTGTGCCTGGGTTTCTACGGCATGGGTTAGAGTGCTCAGTGGGGCCCCAGATGGAGCCTCAAGTCCTCGTCTCACTCCATGGCTCACTAGTCACACAGTTACCAAACATTTCTCGAGCACCTGTGTTCCAGGCACGGTGCTAGTACCGTGGTTACAGAGATACAGAACCAAACAGTGCTGGAGCTCACATCCCCGGGCCGCCACCACCATCACCTCGCAGGCCAAGATGCTAACAGAGCTGAATCTGGGGGCGAGGGGGGCACAGACGGGCCGCAGTGGGCAGGCAGGCTGGGTTTCCTGGAGGCCCCGTCTGTGCTGGGTCTCAAAGGAGGAGGAGGGGCACGGCTTGGAGATTGGAAAGGGATGGCACTCTGGGCAGAGGCCTCAGCCTGGACCAAGTCACAGAGGCAAGACGCTGAGAGGACGCTGGAGCGTGAAATCAGAGTGGCAAGAGATAAGAATGGACGGCCTGGGGGCCTGGCATGACAAGTTGAGGGTTTTTCACTCACTTCTGAGCAGCCATGAGGGCATTTCAGGGGTGGGAGTACCATGTCCTGGGTGCATCTCAGAAAGGCTACTCTAGGTACGTCCAGGGTTGGAGTACCAACGCCTGCAGAGGCCAGGGAGCAGGAGACAGATCTGAAAAGGACTCAGGAGGCCATTCATCCGAAGGCCTAGAGATTAGCAGGACAGGGCCGTGAAGGGGACAGCGGAGGAAGGCGGACTCCCCGTTCCTGGGTTCCGTGGTCCTTCAGGATCCCCTCAATAAACTGACTTTCGATACCAGGGGGGCAGCACTGTGACTTCGTTCTAGCGAAGGCCACCTGGCACACCGCCAGGCTCCTGGAGGGACCCCTGAAACCCTATCCTCAAACCCCAGGGCACAAGCCCCAGCAGCAGCGGCCCTCCGAGCTGCCGCCCATCCCAGCCTCTCCCGGATCCTTTCAGCCATAGCTGCGTAGCTGTAGCCAGGCCAGGATCTATCTGCAGAAACGGGGTGTCAGGGTCCCCCTGGATGTTAGTGGTCACCATGGAGATGTCCCAAAGGCATCGAGGATGTCACACAAAGTACAAGAATGTGGCCCAGTCACAGCAGAAGCAATGTAGGGAACGGAGCCCCTGATAAGGTGTCCGGTCCGGTAAGGAGCCGGCAAAGACCACGGTCCTGCTAGGTCTCAGGATCCTGCCGGGGGGCGAAGATGAGTACAGGCAGCTCAGTGCTGCCGCCTACTGCTCTCGCCCTGCCATTACACTCAGCGTCCCCGAACACCCCCACTCCACAGAGGAAACTCTCAGTTCAGGGGACCTCACCACAGGGCCCGGTGGGGGGTGGGTGTGTGAGCAGAAGGCAGCTCGGACTTGGGGCAGAGCAACCACAGGGGGATGGTCGGGAGGAAGGAGATGCGCTAGAGACGCAAGGGCCACTACCCGTGAGGCTCTTCACATCTAGTGGCAGGAGGGATGGGTGCCCGGCTGTCACAAAGCCATTTCCCCATTCCCCAGCCATTCCCCATTCTCCTCTTGTCCTGGGGAGGCTTGAGGAGGCAAGAGGAGGCGTCTGGCTGCACAGCTCAGGAGCAAAGACTAGTTTTTATCTTTTTAAACCGTTGAAAGAAAATTAAAGGAAAAAGAATAGCTGTGGCAGAAGCCATAGGTCTGCAAAATCTAGAATATCTTCTGTCTGGCCTTTTTACAGAAGTTTGCCAATGCCTGGACTAGCTGGGGGGGTGTCCATGCCAAGACATTGATGGGCGGGGAGGTCAGGCCACCCTGCCACACTGTCCCTGAGACCTCTGTAGCTCCTCCAGCGCCGCCTGCCCCCGCTGGGACTCCAGCCAGCATGAGAGCCAGCTGGTCTCCTCACTGCCCCGACCGGGGAGAGGGGACAGGGCCCATGGTTTCATGAGGGTCAGGGAGAGTCAGAAGAAGCTGGAAGGAGAGAAGCTCGGCTCTAATGTGCTGATACCCAAGGCTCTCTCTGGGCCTGTGCCCGGCACAGCTGTTTGACTGGGGGACCGATGCTCCCCCTCGGAACTCTGTCAGGGACTACACGACTCTCTGAGGCCTCAGAAAAATACTTCAGCAGTTCTGGCAGGTTCTGATTTGCCAGAAAGTTCCCCGGTGCCCAGCGCAACTCATAGGACTTGTCAAAATGACCTCCTTTCATGCTGCAAATCCCTTCTCAACAAGAAAAACCTGCTGACGGTTCAGTTCCTTTGTTAACAACCAAAATTTTAAAAAAGGAAAGAAAGAAAGAAGAAAAAAAAAATCCTCAGTTCTTGCTCCTTCCGAGAGGAGAGGAAGTCATTTGTAACATAAATAAATGAAGCAAGATTTTCACCCTCCAGTAATTTCTTGCTGTCTTCCGTCTCCAGTAGCAGATATCATGTGACTCAAGAACAAGAATGCTTAATGACAAGAGTCGCCATGCTGTGAGCACAGCTCACGTGCCACACACTGTGTCAGGCCCTTTCCCCGACATCGTCTCCACAGTGCGGGCCAGGCTCCTGCCTTCCCCGGGAGAGCAGTGGTCTTGGGAGCCTGAGGATCATGGCGTCCCAAGCAAAGATCTGTCCTCAGGGCCTGGAGACCACTCAACCCATGTTAAGGGGCCCCAGAGGCAGCAGCCTCCACAAAGAAGGGCAAGATGGAAGGAGCCACAAGTAGCCTGTGGAGGCCATTGTCCTGACTCTGCCTTCAGCAGCTGCATGACCCCTCATCGAAGCTACAAGCACGGATTCCGTGAGATAACCCCGGGCAAAATGGTGGCCTGTAGGATGACCTCCGTAAATGTTCATTTCCCTCACATTTCCTTGACCCTGCAAATGGAGATCGTATCATCAACTCCTTCCTCACAGGGTGGCTTTAAGGCTCAGATGAGGGAAGGGTGCGGTGGAGTCCCTGGGATCACACAGTCATTCAGCAAGCATTTCTTAAACACGTGCCAGGTACAACTTCCTGAATTAGGTTCCAGGGTGTGGGTGAACAAGAAACACTCCTCGCCCTGATGGAGACTCAAGTCCACTCTCCATAATTAAAGATGGCGTGCTTTTTGTTACTTGAGGCCGTGATCCTTGTGTTCAAGAGGTGGGGAGGAAACATGCTGACCCGTGGGATTCCTAGTCCATGGTTAATAGTCTCATGACCTGGGTATGGTTATTGAGACTTCATTTCTTCACCCATAAAACGGGATCATGTTTGTGAAATCAAATGAGATAATGTGAATTAAAGAAAGCGCTTGGCATGGTCTGTGGCATTTGGTGGACATTAAATATGTTAATCAGATATCTGGTTTGTTGAGCACTTACTATGTGCCAACCCCCAGCACCTCATTGAATTCTCACTATAAGGCTATAAGGAGGCACTGTTTACAGCTCCATCTTACAGATGGGAAAGGTAATGCACAGGAAGGTTTTGGTACATGGCCCAAGATCACAGAGTTGGTGATGAAAGCATCCAGGATTTGAACCCTAGTGCATCTGACGGCAGGGCCCACGGGTTAACCCCTGGGCTTCATGGCCTGAATCGCGCGGGTGGGGCTGGGCAGTGAGCCCACAGCCTCGTGCAACATACGATCCTGATAATAGCTGAATGTTCGTTAAGCACTGACTATGGGCCACACGCTCTGTTAAAACCGTAACAACAACCTGGGTGGCTCCGTTGGTTAAGCCTCCAGCTAGCTCTTGATTGCGGCTCAGGTCATGATCTCATGGGTCACGAAATCGAGCCCTGCCTCAGGGTCCGTGCTCAGCGTGGAGCCTGCTTAAGATTCTCCCCCTCCCTCTGTCCCTTCCCACCTCACCACACATGCACGTGCTTTCTCCCTCTCTCTCTCTCTCTCTCTCTCTCTAAATATATATATATGTACATATATATATATATATCAACCACCTTATTAGCTGCATCAGCTAGGAGCCGTGCTGTGTAAGAGTAACTCACCTGTTTTCTCTGTGTCTGTGATTTCCAGAGCTGTAATTGATGCTTTTATATAATAATATTAGTGCTGACTCCGCGCCAGGCAGGTTCTAAGCTCTTTGCACTTGGTAATTAAGACAGCTACCACTGCTAGCCTCACTTGGAGGAAACAGGGTCACTTGGCCAAGGTTACCTGGGCTGTAGGTGGCAGGGCAGGGTCCAAACCCAGGCCGTGGGGCTGCAGAGCCTCTGTTCACAGCCCAGCATGGTCCCTCCTTGAGCCGCGCTGGGGCTCAGGGGCCCTTCTCCCTAGACATCTGGGAAGTGAACCGTATTCAGCAGACAGTGGGCTCAGTTTCCCTCGGGCCCCGCAGAGAGCTTTGCATCTGTGGTTTGCACACAGTGGGTGGAATGGAATTCCCATCATCAAAATATTGCCCAAGAAAGTGGTGTATTTAGCCCCAAATTCTCACCCACTGTGCGATCTTCCTAACATTAACGTTTGGGCATCCCTGACTGGGGCCTCGTCTTTGCCAATGGCTGATAACGTCCAAGCTCCCCACAAAACCAGGGGTCACCTGCTTCTCAGAACTGTCATGGTTATCAGAAACAAGGGAAGCCTGGGGCACTCTCACAGCCCAGAGGAGCCTAGGGACACGTGCTGACGAAATGTAGTGTGGCATCCTGGATGGCCTCCTGGAACAGAAGAAGGATGTTATGATCAGACTAAGGAAATCTGAATAAAGTACGGACTTTTAGTTAATAAAACTCTCAACACCGGGTCACTAATTATAACAAATGTACCATACTAATGTAAGAGGGTAATTACAGGGGAGACTGGATATGGAGTATATGGGAACTCTCTATACTATCTCTGTAGTTTTTCTGTAAATCTAAAACTGTTCTAAAAATAAAGTGTATTATAAAAAATATATGCTCATTAATGATACTACTTAATTTTACAGCTGTGTTTACTTTTGCAGATCTCAATTTGTCTTGGTCAGCTTGGGCTACAACAAAATCCCACAGATCAGGTGCTCAAAAAACAGACATTTGGTTCTTACAGTTCTAAAGGGTACAAAGTCCAAGATCAAGGCACCAGCAGATTTGATTCTTGGTGAGGCCCCCTCCTGGTCCTCAGATGGCCCCCTTCTCACTGTGTTCCCACGTGGCTGAACCTCTGGCGTCTTTTCCTCTCCTTAGAGGGACACTGGTGTCCTTTCCTCTCCCATCATGGGAGCTCCACCTTCGTGACCTCATCTAAACCAAACCACCTCACTCCCAGTACCATTACATTGGGGGTTAGGGCTTCAACATATAGATTTTGGGAGGACACACACAGTCATAACACAGCTGAGGTTAACAAGAATGGAAGAATGCCCTCTTTTAAAGAAAGGATATCCTACCACTTGTGACAACATGAATGACCCAGAAGACACTACAGTTAAGTGAAAGAAGGCAGTCACAGAAGGACAAATACTGCACAATTCCAGTCATCTGAGGTATCTGAGACAGTCAGACTTACAGAAGCAGACGCTGTGTTAAAGGGGTAGATCTTACGTTAGTATTCTTACCATAAAACCAAGACAAACCAAAACCAAAACAACAGGAAAAAAAAAAAGACGCAACAACAAGATAAAAGGGACACAAAGGACCTTTTGGAGGTGATGGACACATTCATTACTATGACTGTGGTAATGCTATCATGGGTAGATACACCCTAAGCCTAAATGCATCTAATCATAGACATCAAATATGTGCAATGTTTCGTTTACCAATTATGCTTCCATAAAATTGTGGAAGAAAGAAAAAAGAAAGGGAGAAGGAGAATGTGTTCCCTGCTGCCCTACCGCAGGACCCGTTCTCCCCAACAGGCACAGGAAAGCCCGTTCTGTGGGACAGGAGAAGCACACTTCACTGGACATGGGACGCCCTCAGGCAGTCCAGCCCCGTCTTTACCAGAAGCACCGCTTCCAGAAGAAATAACCTGTGATCCTAGAGTTGAGGTTACAGGTGGTTTGTTCAAACCCAGGCATGGCACGGGACTGGGATACGAGGGGCCAGAGCAGCCTCTGTCCAGCAGGTAGGGAGCCATTGGGAGGCACTGTGCCAATCACTAGCCAGACTTGCCTGGGGGCCAGAGAATGATGCCCCGGGGGGCTCCAAGGCCTGCGAACAACAGAGCTCAGGTCGGCTTCTAAGTAAACGTGTGTTGTTAAGCCTCCGCTGGGCCATTTCCCAGCTGCAGCGGCCCCAGGCAAACCACATGTCCCCTTTAAGACTCAGTTTCTTCATCTGAAAAATGGAGATGGTGAGACACCTACCTCGTGATTACTGTTTAGACATGAAGGTAACCACCGGAGACTAATCCGAGAAACATCTCGAGTAGCTCTGTTTGGGATGGGGGCCAGCAGCTGGAAAGGATGAGGGAAGGGACGGTTGCTTTGATTTAGCCCTGGGTATCCATTATTTGTATAGAATAAGGCACAGCGAGTTTAAAAGGGAGGTCGTGCACGCGAAGCTCTCAGCCCTGGGTCTGCACACAGAGCAGATGCAGGGCAGTCAGTGCAGAGGGTGCCACTGGGAGTCCGAAGATTCTCGCTGTCGCTGAGGCATTCCCTGGGGCTTCCTGGGAAGGATGAGGAGAGTCTAGAAAATCTCAACGAGCGGGGCTGACAGACACTAACCTGACCAAACGTCAGCATGCTACAGTGAGCAGGTCTCTTTTTAAGTTTGCAGGTGATTGAGAAGAAATTTATAGCTGCTTGTGAGTGTATGGAGCTTGTTAACCCAAGGGCTAGAAATCACTGAGAGCTGGGACAGGAGGGGCTGCCATAAATCTTGTATCATAAAACCGTATCTTTGTGACTGAAAGGAGCCCAGGAGGCTCGGGGGTGTCCCTGGCTGTTTGAAGGTGATGTCTTGAAAGGCAGCTGTGCCCCGATCTTGTCACCCCCTCCTCCTACCAGACCTCAGTGCCACCTAGTGACATCCATACATGAACTGTGGCTGGGACCTGGTCTAAAAAAAACAACCGGACACAGGTGCAGCTTTGGAGCTGTGGTTATAGGCAGACCCAGATCAGGAAAGAGCCCGTGCTGGTGACCGCCTCCCCCACCTTCACCAGCACCGCAGACCTCGTGCCTCAACCCCACACAGACTCATGCCACCGCATACACCGTACAACCCACTACACACGCATGCACACACGCACACGTGTGCACACACACGCACTCACACACACACACACACACACACACATTCCTGTGGAGGGACAAGCACAGGATTCGGAGTTGGAGGCTCTGGGCTCCAGCCTCACTATGCATGAGTAATGACTCTGGCTTTGCCATTTAACCAAGCTGAGATTTCCACACCTATAAGCACAGACCTAGCTCCAAAGGGCCATGGCAAAGACAAATAGGAAACAAAAAGTCTGCAATGGAACTGTATAAATTATAAATCAATTAATGAAATTGTAAGCTGTTGTTAATTAAGCAGTCAGTTCTGCTTTAGATTACAGCTGATCCGTGAACACAAGAGGGTTAGGGATACCAACCCTCCTGCACAGTCAAAAATCCATGAATAACTTCTGACTCCCCCAAAACATAACTAGTAATAGCTATGGTTGAAAGCTACTTACAGATAACATAGGCAGTCGATGAAAACAGATTTTGTATGTCAAATGTCTTATGCACTGTATTCTTACAGTAATTCACATTAGAGAAAAGAAAATGTCATTAAGAAAATCATAAGAAAGAGAAAATACATTTACAGTGCTGTACCGTATTCATTAAAAAAAAAAAAAAAAAAACACATACAAGCAGACCCATGAAGGTCAAATCCATATTGTGCGAGGGTCAGCAGTATATAAAATGTAATTTCTTCATCCAGGGAACTAAGAAGGAGTGGCTAGGGGCAGGCCCAGAGTAGGGAGAAAAAAGGTTGGGAGCAAGACCCTCAACAGCAGCCCCTGGGAAGAACTTTCTGGACCCACACGTGCCTCAGGCAGGACCAGAAACTGAAGAGTGAATCTGCGTCAGCCACAGGGTGCCAGGAAGGAAAAAGTTGTTTTTACTCAGCTAATTGACCAAGTTCATTTTTATTCTTAAAGAGACAGCCCACCCCCAAAAAGAGAAGGGCAGCCAGTACGGTCCCACAAGGATGTGCATTCCCGACCAGCGGGCAAGCGAGCTTCTCCTTCAGTTCCTGTCCAATTTCTTCAGGGGCTTCTGGGCTGGACACCTGTGCCAGGGAAGTTCTGCCCTCCAGAAGCTGATGGGAAGCAGTGAGCTTCAGGGGAGAGGGCTCCGAGACCTGGGGGTGTTTCAATCGTGAAACAGTGAGTCACTCTCTTCCCACTTAGGTCCCACTCATTTCGTGAGTGGGGAAAGGAGACAGGTTTAACTCTAGGAAATGAGCTCATTTACATGATCATTTGCATAGATGTACATAAATTACGCCTTCCTACGAAATAATCTGAGCTTGAGTAAAGGCAAAAAGGAAATGTGCCTTTCTGTTCCTCTTCCCCATCTGCTTTTCTTCCTTCCCTGTCACTACTTTCTTTTTATAATTATTTTATTTGAGAGAGAGAGAGAGAGAGAGAACATGAGCAGGGGAGGGGTGGGATGGGGCAGAGGCAGAGGGAGAAGCAGACTCACCTGCTGCGGAGCTCGATCCTGGGACTCCAGGATCATGACCGGATCCAAAGGCAGCTGCTTAACTGACGGAGCCACCCGGGGCCCCGCTTTCTTAGACATACCTAAACAATTGAAGCTTCCATCAGCAAAAACTACATGCCTGGACCCCTATCCCACGGACGTCTGGGAAATGCTTGCATACTGGGATCATGCAGAAGTCCCGCTTTCTTCCCCGTTTACCCCCTACCTCATCCACAAGTTCATTCAAACTCTCTGCAGATTTCCATGTTCACTGTCCACAGAAGCGAAGAATTCGTGAGCTCCAAGGGCACGGAGTGGGGAAGCGGACTGGAAGCTCTGGGAGGGGGTGTGTTTTATGTGCTGCACTGTCTCCCAGGGCTTATGGCTGGACAGATGAGACCACCTTGACCACTGCAGGAAGGGGGAAACTGAGGCCCGCAGCATGGCTGCAGCATGGCTGGGTTCCTGCAGCTCACTCTGGACACCACCAAAGCCCCAAGCAGGGTCCAGAGCTCTCTCCACGGGCCCACGCTGATGCATTATCCTGGCGAAGTGGCATGTTGGGCAGACTCACCTTTGTGCCCTAGAAGCCCTCTCCCAGCAGTATTCACTCACGGAAGCCAAGCACGAAGATGAGTCAGGCCTGGAGCTGTGACAGGGTCGTGCCAAGGCCTCCATGGGCCACAGTGCACACAGACATGTGTCACCTGTCCCCATCAGAGCTGTTCCTGAAGCCGGCAGCTCTGAAGGCTCGCGGGGACTGGCATTTGTCCCAGGAACAGAGGCCAAGGGCAAATCGTTTCTTAATTACTGCTTACAGTGCAAGTTTTTGCTCTGGCTTGGACAATGGCCAATCCCCCAAAACACATTGACTCTCTTACCAGCCTGCAGTCAATTGATCCTGGGAATTGATCCTTGTCTGACCCACGGATTCTACTGTACCCAGAGAAGCTGCAGCAAGCTCTCCCAGCCACAGGCTCCTCTCTGCAGCGGGAAGCTGCTGAAAGGCCCTCCTCCCACCTGCTCTCCGCCGGTCCCCCTGCCCAGCCCATCAGATGGTCTGAGGCCAGGCCCTCCTCCTCAGAGGCCTCCCCCACCAGCCTGGTCTGTACCCCAAGCCCCAAGTCTCCAAACGGCACAGTTCCTAGGCAGCCCCCCATCTGCCCCCCCCCCCCCCCCCGAAGTTACAGTGTGTTCACCATCAACCTCTCAGCATGTTTTTATACAAAACCCTCTGAAGCGGGCAAAAAGTGACTTTCCCCATCTTACACTGAAGAAACTGAGATTTATTTATTTTTTTAAAGATTTTATTTATTTGAAGAGAGAGAGAGCACAAGCAGGGGGAGAGACAAGCAGAGGGAGAAGAAGGCTACCCCCTGAGCAGGGAGCCTAATGCGGGGCTTGATCCCAGGACTCTGGGATCATAACCTGAGCCAAAGGCAGATGCTTAACCGACTGAGCCACCCAGGCGCCCCAAGAAACCGAGATTTAGAGAGTATAACAGAGTTGCATTTTAGGACACCCAGCGCTGACAACAAATAACCCCCAAATCTCAGTGGCTTGACATGATCACTTCACTTCTTGCTCATAGCACTGTCTAAGGTGGGCTGGGTGGCTTGCTGGGTGGCTGTGCTCTAAAGGGACACTCAGGGATGGAGACTCCTTTCATCCTGGGACACCAGTATCTCTAATGTTTACCCGAGGAGGGTGACACGGAGAGATTTGTGGCAAGGCCAGAAAGGATACTTACCACTTCTGCACAGGGTTCGTTGGCCAGACCTAGTCATGTGACTGCTGACTGTAGGGGAGCCTGGGGAACCAGAAGAGGAAATGGACAGGGAACATCTGATCACTCTCTGCCGTGGAGGGGACAGTGATGCTAACTTTCGTCCATGGATTTCCATGTGGCGAGCATGGCACGCACAGCTATGTAATCATCTCATTCAATCCCCATGACAGCTCAATGAGCATGACTCATCTTTTTTCACGAGCACAGATTCAGAGAATCCGGAGCTCGGAGTCCAAATCCCCTGCTCTGGCATATGACTACATTCTCTTTGGACAAGGATGAGCATAACAAAGATGACAATGCTTTTCGGCCATCCCATCTCCCACCCCAGACCCCTCCCCAGTTTACCGTTGTTATAGTTTGCTGTTTATCTTTCTGGATCTTTCGTTATATGCGTTTATATGCATGTACATACTCACAGTGACCACCCAATTGCTTTATCACCTTCTTGAAAAAGTAAAATTCTATTATACACATGATAATGCAACAAAATCAAACACATACCTCCCATAGACATCTGGAGTTTTTCCGCCAGATCATACAACCTCCCAGACTTCTACCACGTGGTAATTCCTTTGGAATAAGGTATAGTCTCTAGAAGGTTTTGGCCACAAGGCAGGAGCCTCACAAGGCCATTGTAAATCATGAAACACCAACAGTCATTCACATCCCAGCGCAAACACCTGTTGTCTCTGTAGAGTCCGACCCAGCAGGGCTACGCACAGGTCCGATGCCTTCTCTTCCCCAGCAGCCAGCCCTTGGCCCATTGCCCAGTTTGAGGACATGCTCATCTATATCCTTAAACTCTGTCAGATGTGGGCAATCTCTCATCAAACCACCCAGGATACCGGGGTGGAGGGAACAGATTTCTGTGGGTGAATAAATACTCACCCTTTTTGAAAGGGGACTACAGGAAACCAACTCAAAACCAGCCCAAGTCTGGACAGCTGAGGATACTGTACCCCAAGAGGTAGCTCCTGTAATCCCAGCAATCTCTGCTGTGCAGAAAGGTGGATTTAGTTAGCCTCATTTTACAGTTGGATATCCCAAGTCCGAGGTGGGGAGGTAGACTGATCAAGGTGGGCATGCAAAGCCATTCCCTCACTTGCACAGACCCTGCCTTCCAAATTTGGGATCATCACTCTGAACGGAGCCCATCCTAAAGTCCCTAAAACCTGGGGCTTTGTTTATTAAGCTTCTACTTTCTAGCACCAAACAGGGCACCAGGATTTGAACCAAGCCTAAAAACGATTCAAAAATCACCAAACTATGTGAACTTTGAACCGAGCTTGAACATTGTTTCACTGACATCTGAATCACATTTAGAGGGACCTGCTTTCTATCCCCTACCCTTTCTCAAAGACCTAATAGGGACCCCATCTTCTAGGTGAAGCTGCTTTGATGTCTTAGTTTGAGGTGATCTGAACTCTTGAGCACTTCATGTCTGTACAATTAATGGATCAATCAATCAGCTTCACCTTGTGCCAGCTCTTCTTTGGGGCTGGGCTGTTATTTAAATAATTTGCTTTCATAATTTATCAGGAGCTTCTATCCTATCTCCCCAAAAAGAGGATAATCTATTTGAGGGCAAAGGCTCTCCTGACCGTGACCGTGAACCCCAGAGACTTAGCCTGATGCCTTGCACACAGAAGGTGCTCAACACACGCTAGGGGCCATACATCATTTCATTGTTTAATACTTTCATATTTTATAATTTCTTATGTTCACCTAACAGGATAATGAGGTTTATAAATGATCTCATCTCCTTTCATTAGCACACATCAATCACAATTTGCTCTCATAACTCTCAACTCTTTTTCACCAACTGTGTTGAAATTTGAGAAACTTATCACCATCATCATCTTCATCACCATCACCATCATCGCCACTACCACTATCATTTTCCTCACCTTCATCACCATCATCATCATCAACACCATCATCACCATCACCACCTCCACCATCATCACCATCACTACCACCACCACCACCATCATCACCACCACATCCATCATCATCACCATCATCACCACCACCATCATCATCACCATCACCACCACATCCATCATCATCACCATCATCACCATCACCACCTCCACCATC